>NW_020838108.1:101266-110293 GCF_003676395.1 Aethalodelphis obliquidens | reverse complement strand
GAATGTGTTAGATTTGCTACTTATATCCTGTTCCAGGAAAATCTTCAGGGTGGAAATGTGTCAACATTGTTGAGTTTTTAATGGATTTCCTTAGGGGACTCATCTTTATCATCATTAGATGTAATTGTGAGTTTACCAAAGCACTTGTACATTATCTCATTTCCTCTTCACTCTTCTTCTGTGAGATAACAAAGACAGAACTCTGTGTGTGTGGGGGGGGGGGGGAGAGATACTTGTTATGTACATTTCATGTTTTTCTTTACCAATTGAGCAGATTACTGCTTTAACACATGTAAATTTTCTGGTCTAATCAAAGTTTCACCTTCATGTAGTATACAATCATAAAATGGATTTTTATACACTGATGCAACCAATAATTATGTTAGATCTTTTCCTGACTAGTTCTATTTTAGTTCTGACACCTGTGTGTTTTACAAAGCTCCAAACAATATGCTTTCTCTTTCCTATTGGTTACCACAGCGGTAATCATTTTTAGAATTCAGTCTTCATGGGAAGATTAGTTTCCTAATTTTAAATGGGGGATGGCTGTGATAATACAAATGAATCCTCAGATTGCTTCTTGAGTCTAACTTGTCAAATGAAGTGTCATGGCAATGTTTTGAATGCAAAATTTTGAATTAAGTAAAAACCTACATCGATTGTACAAAGGTCAGTAAACATTGGACTGGTATCATTATTTAAATGTGAGCAATGTAAGACACGTACATTCCTCTTCTTTACTATGTTATCATTGCTGTATGACTTCAAGTTTCCCTTTTTGTACCATTTTCCCTAATGGTGCTCGCTAGTGCCTAATACTTGAAAAAGGAGAAGAATTTGCTTTCTGAGATTTGTATGAAATCATATAGTTAAACCAAATACAGGCATACCTCGTTTTATTGCACTTCGCTTTATTGTGCTTTGCAGATATTGTTTTTTTTGTTTGTTTTACACATTGAAGGTTTGTGGCAACCCTGCACCCAGCAAATGTATTGGCACCATTTTTCCAATAGCGCTATTTTTCTTTTCTTTTTATTGAACTATGGTTGATTTACAATGTTGTGTTACAGCACTATTTTTCAATTAAGGTATGTAAGTAGATTATTTTTTAGACATAATGCTGTTGCAGACTTAATAGACCACATTATAGTATAAACATAAGTTTTATATATGCACTGGGAAACCAAAAAAAATATCATGTGACTCACTTTATTGTGATATTTACATTATTGTGATGGTCTGGAACTGAACACACAATATCTACTCATTTGAATTTACATAGAACATTGGAACTCTTAAATAAGAACATATTAAATGTTGAAACTTTTACTGTGGACGTGCTGGATGCAAGTAATGTACAATGGACGTCGGGCGGTAAGCTGTTCTAACTGAAAAGGCAAGATCTCACAGCTGCTTATTGCTCTTCTGTCTGCAGTGTTCTCGTCTCATATCGTCATGCCCAGGTCATTACCACCATTAGCAATTTTTTTTTTCCTAGGAAACCTTACCCAATTGCCCCAGCCAGAAATAGATCTTCCTTTTTTTTTTGTTTTGTTTTTGGAACCGTTTTTTCTCTACCACTCTTCTGGCATATGTCACTGTATATTTTTCTTTATTTGAATGTCTATCATAGATTTCATACTAGATTATAAATTCCTGGGGAGTAGAATCTGCATCCAATTTTTCTTTCCAGACCACGCCCTCCCCTTGCTACATACATAGCCTTTAGTTTTCTGGGGCTGCTATAACAAGTTACCAGAAACTTAGCGGCTTCAAGTGACAGAAGTGTATTCTTTCACAGTTATGGAGGTCAGAAGTCCAAAATCAAGGTGTCAGCAGTGCCACACACCCTGTGGAGGCTCTAGGGGAGGATCTTTTCCTGCCTCGTTGAGTTCTGGTTGTCCCAGGTGTTCCTTGTCTTTTGTGAGTGCATTGCTCCAATCTGTGCCCCCATCTCCCCATGGCTTTCCCCTCTCTGTGTCCCTCTGGCTCTCAAATCTCCATTTCCTGTCTCTTATAAAGATACCAGTCATTGAATTTAGCGTTTATCCTTAATCTAGGATGATCTAATCTCAAGATCCTTAATTTAATTATAACATAATTAAATTATACCTATAAAGGTCCTTGTCCCAAATAAGGTCATATTCATAGGTTCCAGTGGTTAACGCATGGAAATATCGATATATATGTTTACCGATACACACACACACATGCATATATAATTTTGGGCAAAGAACACTGCACATTTTCCATGCTCAGCTTTACAAATTCCCACAAACTTTATTGTGTAAACAACCGTTTATGATTTCACAGTTTTTGTAGATCAGGACTCTGGCCTCAACTTAGCTAGATTTGTGCTCAGGGTTTACAGTTAAGGTGTTGGCCAGGGCTGGGGTCTCATGTGAGGCTCAGGGTTCATTTCCAAGCTCACATGGTTGTTGTCACAGTTCACTTCCTTGCAGCTGTGTAAGTCACAGTGGTGTGGTGCTATGTGGCTGACAGGAGAGCATCTCTGATCTCAAGGGAAGGCCTAGATTCTTTTTTAAAGGGCTTCCAACTGTTAAGACAGGCCCACTCAGGATTATCTCCTTTTTGTGTAAAGTCAACTTATTTGGGTCCATAATTATATCTGAAAATCCCTTCACCCTTGCTACATGCTGTAACCTAATCCTGGGAATAACCCCAGGAAGTATATAGCATAGACTTCTGTGTACCACAGGTATATATATTTTTTATTTTACCAAGATGTTGTCCTGATTTAATGGGAAATGATTTTAAATCCCATGTACTAGCTATTTCCAGAGATTCTTAGATATATTTGACTGTTCTTTTACTCTAGGGCAAAGCATCAGGCCCAACGTGTTATGCCAGTGTCCAAACTCTGATTCTAAAGATTCTAAGTAAAAAAAAAAAAAAAGTGGAAAAAAAAATGAATGAAAATACCACATTCAAATGAGGCAGCAGATGGGCTTGGATAATAACCATGGGCACTGCCTGGATTGTGAGATAGGATGGCAGCCTGGCCCTGATAATACGGAATCTGTAAAAGAAATCACAAGTGGATCAGCCAGTGCAAAGAGGAAGATGTATATGCTTCGATTAGAGGGGGTAGTAGAGACAGTAAAGGCAATAGTATTGTATTGCAGCAAATGAGAGGAAATGGGAGGAAGTTGTGAGTCCTTGCCTCCTGCAATTAAGTTCTCTTTTCCTCATACTTGGTTGTTTGATCCACATCAGTTGATGATAAGTTTCCTACATATTAGAACATGGATGTCAATAGGTTGCATCGTGAAGAAACTGATTGCAAGTATGGTCACCTGGAGCACTGGGTTGAGAAGAACTCTAAGACCATGAACTTACTTTAACACAGGATCCATTATGTGAAACAGCTTCCTCGAGCACTGCAGGGAGGAATAGAAGCAGTAATTATACCACACATTTACTGTCCCTTCCAGATATCCTGTCTTCACCTTGATTGTGAGTTCAGAACCTGGATTACTACCTTATTCACCTGTCTCTGAGTTCCTGAATTCTTCACGGTTAACCCACCAAACACTCTGGTACATTTAGACTTACTTTTTTATTGTTAACTCCTCTTGTGTGTTTCCCACCCCCTCCATTTGAGCCCTGCCCCTTTATTTAGTACAGGGCTGAGTTTGGCTCTGACTGAAAAAGACGTTCATTGAAAACAGGTTGCATTAAAGTTCAGTTAATGTGAAGTTAATGTGCTTTGTCCTGGGAGTTCCCTGTGTCAGTTTTGATTAGAAGCATGTAAGAGAGAAAAATACAGTCAGTCACCCATTCTGCACTCACGGATTCAACCAACCACAGATCAAGAATATTTATAAAACAAAAAACTCCAGAAAGTCTCAAAAAGAAATCTTGAATTTGTTGGCAACTATTTACATACCATTTATATTGTATTTACAACTATTTCCATGGCATTTATATTGTATTAGGTATTATATGTAATCTAGAGATGATTTAAAGTATGTGGGAGTTGAGCATCTTTTTGTGTGCCTGGTGGCCATCTGTATGTTTTCTTTGGAAAAATGTCTATTCAGGTCTTCTGCCCATTTTTGATTGGGTTGTTTGCGTTTTTTTGGTATTGAGTTGTATGAGATGTTTATATATTTTAGATCTCAATCCCTTATCCGTTATGTAATTTGCAAATATTTTCTCCCGTTCTGTGGGTTGTCTTTTCATTTTTTTCCCTGTGGTTTCCTTTGCTGTGCGAAAGCTTTTAAGTTTAATTAGATTCCATTTATTTATTTTTGCTTTTCTTTCTTGTGTCTTAGATCCAGAAAATATTGCTACAATGTATGTCAAAGAGTGTTCTGCCTATGTTCACTTTTAGGAGTTTTATTGTTCCAGTCCTTACGTTTAGGTCTTTAATCCATTTTGAATTTTTTTTTGCATGTGGTATGAGGAAATGTTCTAATCTCATCGTTTTACAGTTATCCCTGCAACACTTATTGGAGAGACTGTCTTTTCTCCATTGTGTATTGTTGCCTTCTTTGTCATAGATGAACTGACCATAGGTACGTGAGTTTATTTATGGGCTCTTTATTCTGTTCCACTGATCTATGTGTCTGTTTTTGTACCAGTACCATGCTGTTCCCCACACCCACCCCAGCTGCACTGGGTCTTCATTGCTGCACGCAGGCTTTCTCTAGTTGCGGCGAGCGGGGACTACTCTTCATTGTGGTGTGTGGGCTTCTCATTGCGGTGGCTTCTCTTGTTGCGGAGCATGGGCTTTAGCTGCTTAGGCTTCAGTAGTTGTGGTGTGTGGGCTCAGTAGTTGTGGCTCGCGGGCTCTAGAGCACAGGTTCAGTAGTTGTGGAGCACACGCTTAGTTGCTCCATGGCATACCATGCTGTCTTGATTACTGTAGCTTTGTAGTATAGTCTGATGACGGGGAGAGTGATGCCTCCAGCTTTGTTCTTTTTTCTCAAGATTGCTTTGGCTTTTTGTGGTCTTTTGTGGTTCCATATGAATTTTTGGATTATTTGTTCTAGTTCTGTGAAAAATGTCATGGGTGTTTTGATAGGGACTGCATTCAGTTTAAATCATGAAAAGATGCTCAACATTGCTGATTATTAGAGAAATAAATGAGAACAACGAGCTGTCACCTCACACCTGTCACAATGGCTATCATCAAAAAGTCTACAAATAACATATGGTGAGGATGTGGAGTAAAGGGAGCCCTTGTATATTTTTGGTGTGAATATAAATTGGTGCAACCATTATGGAAAACAGTATGGAGGTTCTTCAAAAAACAAAAATAGAGCTACCATATGATCCAGTAATTTCACTCCTGGATATATACCCAGAAAAAATTAAAACATTAGTTTGAAAAGGTACACGTGCTCCAATGTTCATAGCAGCACTATTTACAATAACCAAGATGTGGAAGCATCCCACGTGTCCATCAACAGATGAATGGATAAAGAAGATGTGGTGTATGTATGTGTGTGTGTGTATGTGTGTGTGTATATATATATATATATATGATGAATATGTGTGTGTGTATATATGTGTGTGTGCATATATGTACACATATACACACACAGTGGAATATTACTCAACCATGAAAAAGAAGGGAATATTGCAACTTGTAACAACATGGATGGACCTAGAGAATATTATGCTTAGTGAAATAAGTCAGACAGAGAAATAAATATCATATGATATTCCTTATATGTGGAATCTAAAAAATAACACAAATGAATGTATGTACAAAACAGTCACAGATATAGAGAACAAACTAGTGGTTATCAAAATGAAGAGGGAAGGGACAAATTAGGAGTGTGGGATTAGCAGATATAAACTAGTATGTATAAAATAGATAAGTAACAAGGATATATTGTATAGCACAGGGAATTATAGCCATTATCTTGTAATAACTTTGAATGGTGTATAATCTGTAAAAGTTCTGAATCACTGTGCTGTACACCTGAAATGAATATAATATTATAAATCAACTGTAATTTAAAAAAGGAAAGTATATGGGAGAATGTGTGTAGTTTATGTGCAAATACTACACCATTTTATATAAGGGAATTGAACATCCCACGGATTTTGGTATCCGCATGGGTCCTGCAACCAATCCCCTGCGATACTGAGGGATGACTGTCAGTGGCTCATATAAGAAGTCCAGTGTTAATATATAAATGATCTAAAGTCATTAGGGATTGAGAGTCCTTTAGTGATGATGAGCAAGTGTGACTGAAGTACAGAGGGTAAGGAAGAAAGTTAAAGAATTTGAGATTATTGGCTGCTTTGAAAAGGGGAGTGACATGATCATATCTGGATTTTTTAAGATTGGTTACTGCAGGGTAAGGGACAAAGTAGGGAACAGAGAGACAACTTAAAAAGATATTGCAACAACATTGGCGAAAGAGACGTGTTCTACCATGAGAGGTGCCGGGTAGAAACTGCTACAACAAAGTACTATGAAAGGTCAGAAGCAGGCACTTGGACAGATGCTTTCTATGAACTGGGAAAGGAGGAAGGGAATGCTTTGCATGGGAGCAGATGTTTATGATACTCAGACTGATTTACACTGGGGGAGGCAGTCTTGTTGTGAGTAGAGGAAATGCATGAGTAATGATACAAAGACCAGAAAGTACATGGTTCCTTTGTAGTATAATGAATTATCTACTGAGGCTGGAACAATGGTTATGTGGAGAGTTGCGATCAAATAGTGAGACTTGCATGCCAGGATAAGACATTTGGACTTTGTTTTGAAAGCAATAGTGAGCTATCCCAAGGTCATGTGCTCATCTAATTTAATATGAATTTCATTCCATATTTCCCGTTTACTTATACTGACAGTGTCAAAATGGCATCAGATAGGGTAAAAGGTTTGAATGCTATTATATTAAGTTGCTGTTTAAATGTAAGGTGCTGTTGTTATTATCATTCATTTTTATTCTTAGACGTATCATTGTACTTTCACTGTTGTCTGTTGGAGTTTGAAGAACATTTTGGTGGGCGAGAAAAACAAGTGTAGTAAAGTTTTAGTTTGAGTGAGTTTACTTTAATTTCAAAGCATACAAAGAAGATGATGCATGAAAGTTATTTGCTTAAAATGAAAAACACAAAAGCCATTGTGTGGTCTCAAAGCAATTCCAATTACTAGAAAACACAAATTCTTTCTTATTAGCTTAATAGGCCCAAAATCTGTGCTTATGAGAACTCCATTCATTTTCGAAATTGCACAAAGAGATTTTCTCCACATTGCAAACATGAATAAATAATGATTAATGATTGTGCTTTGTTTTCATTTTTAAATCAAATTCACATTTGAGGGAGATGGAAGACTTGCAGCTCCTCAATCCTTGTGATGTATTTGAGTTCTTCAAAAAGTTTGCTGCGCTCCTTTTTACATTTGAATTATATGGTGTACTCAGGGCAGGAATGGTCAGTCTAGCATGAAAAACATGGTTGCAGTAATGACCCCAGGAGAATATTGAGGAGAGATTGCAAAGTAAAATCCCTCCAGGGCTTCCCTGGTGGCGCAGTGGTTGAGAGTCCGCCTGCCGATGCAGGGGACATGGGTTGGGGACACGGGTTCGTGCCCCGGTCCGGGAAGATCCCACATGCCTCGGAGCGGCTGGGCCCGTGATCCATGGCTGCTGAGCCTGCGCGTCCGGAGCCTGTGCTCCGCAACGGGAGAAGCCACAACAGTGAGAGGCCCGCGTACCGCAAGAAACAAAAACAAAAACAAACAAACAAACAAAAAAATCCCTCCAAAACCAATAATCATGAAAGACCATGAAAGCACATAAAGGCAAAGTCTATTATCTTTTCCGGGTAGGCTGTGTATTTTGAAGGTGGTATTTAACTTCTGGCAGGAGTTAAGAGATGATCTCAGGAGTGTTGCGTGAACCATTTAACAGTTGACCATGCATATAGAAAGGGAAAGAAAATTACCATCTGTTATATTCCAACTATGTTTAAGCACTATGCAAGGTTATTTTCATGCTTTGTCTTATAGCATCTCTATATTAATAAGATATTCTTATTTTACAGACATAGGGCCTAAAGTTCATGGATGTTAAGATGTCTGACATTTCACAGCTAGTAAGTTGTAGACCAGTACATAGAACCTACCAGTATTTGATTTCAAATTTCATGCACTTATTATACCGGACTATCTCTTTCCAGAAAGGATGGCCTATCTTTCCCTATGACAGAAAAGAATAAAATACATGGCTTGGTTGTACCAATGGGCCTTTTGAAATGTAACCCAGCTTTATTTAAATTTTATTTATTTTTGTAAAACTTTCTCACATTGAAATTCTCATATTACATTTTTGGATCTTTATTCTTCCAACAACTCTGGAATGTCTCTTTGGGCCTAAGTTTTAAGAACAGGCTGCCTCACGTATTCATTTATCACACTTAGTTGGTACCCTGAAGGATTAATATCTGTGTTGTACTGTATAAAGCAGCCAGCATCTTTGTGTACCACGTGTCTAAGTGCCAGTGTAATAGCCCCTTGGAATTAGTTTACCCAGAATTTTGGATCTTATATTTACATCTAATTTTGTGTATTTGACAGGTGTATTTTTTGTGGTTAGCTGTTAATTCGTAAAATTGGTATCTTCTTTGTGAATTATTAATCATTAAAAGTATAAAAAGATCTCAGGTTGTTTTAAACTTAGTCTTGATCATAAGTAAGCAGAAGTAGGGGAGGTAAATAGATTTTAATCTAATCTAAGTAGCAAATTATTGCTTTGACAAAGATGAAATAACTCAATGATTATAAAATACCTCAAACAATTATGTTTATTGAAAATAAAAATTGAAAAACATGGCTCTACATGTTTAAATATATAGCTTCTTCAAAATAGCAGTGAATTTTCTTTCATAAATTGTAGTAGATATTTTAAGGGAAACAGCTGGTTAGACATCTGATTGATAGGTGTTAGTGAGGTATTCCTTTTTTTTTTTTTTTTTTTTTTTTTTCGGGACGCGGGCCTCTCACCGCTGCGGCCCCTCCCGTTGCGGAGCACAGGC
>NW_020838108.1:24447-101166 GCF_003676395.1 Aethalodelphis obliquidens | reverse complement strand
CGGTACGCGGGCCTCTCACCGCTGCGGCCCCTCCCGTTGCGGAGCACAGGCTCCAGACGTGCAGGCTCAGCGGCCATGGCCCACGGGCCCAGCCGCTCCGCGGCATGTGGGATCCTCCCGGACCGGGGCATGAACCCGTGTCCCCTGCACCGGCAGGGGGACTCTCAACCACTGCGCCACCAGGGCGGCCCGAGGTATTCTTTTCTGATTAAAATGATTCTAAAGAAAAGTGCTCTAATAAATACTTATTTTATCACAGAAATAGCAAAGGTTAAGCCAAGGTCTATTTTCAGTCCGGAGTAATGGATGGCTTTATTTATTTGTATACGTATATTTTGAAGGATTCATTGATTTTTTTACCTATTATTATTTTAATTTTGTGAAACATACGGACTATCAGCTATATGTATTTAAATATGTATTAACTATTTTAATATGATCCTTGAAATGCAGTATATTAGCTACTGAAATGCCTTGTTTAGTACTCAGTTACCATCAGGGTTTCATAAAGTACCTCCTTTATGTTTCAGTATTAGATTACCGTGGTGAATGGGTGCAGTTTACCCAAAGGTACCGAGGTATATACGATGAACAGAACTTCATGAGAAATCGAGATGCCTTTTTAGGATCGTTTTCTACAAGTAATTAATTTAGTGCTAGCTTTAGTACTTGCTTTTGGTCCATGACAAAACCAACTATAACTCTGCAGTCAGAATTCACTGAATGATATGCTTGTGGCCTGAGAGAGATAATGTGCTTCTGACTGTGTATTATTGGAAATCAGAGGACAGTCCCCTGGCAGAGCGAAGCTCTGGATTATGGACTTAATTTCCGAAGGCAAAAGCCATTCACAGTGGCGGATGCCTGAGTCTGAACTAAATTCAGGGAACAGTTACTCTGTACCTATTAAATATAATACACTATGTTAGGCACCAAGAGATTTTTAAAAAATGTGCTTCACATATTCTCTGCTCTCAAATATCTTTCCTTTCCATTAATTGAGAGTCATGGCAATTCTGAGAATGAAGAAAATATCCACTAACAGATTCCTCTTGCAAACCTCTGAAAACTGGAAATAATCATGGAAGAAACACCTCAAGTGCTATCTTTAAAATATATGTACAAACTTAAAAAATTATATCAGTATTTATTGCACCTTAAAATCAATGTCGCAGAAAATGCTCTCAGTTACAAGAGATTTTCAGCCAAACTAATTTTTTTTAAAGATGTCAATCTTCCTCAGTCACTAGTATTGACTAGAAGTCAATACTCCAGTAATAATTTTAGGCTTCTCATTAATATAATATATAACTATAAGTCAGTGTTACATAACAGAAGTAATTTATAAAATTCTACTTCAGGTCATTGTTTCACTGCCCTACTCCTGACTCCATTCAAGATTTATGGAGGCATACTGTTTCTCATGCTGTCTGGCTCTGTATCCTTCATGAAAATTTAGTAGGGATTTCAAAGGGTGTCGCATGTAATGCATAGTGTGGTACATGAAGGGTATTTCAGATTATGAGTATGGAATTGAGAAAATCATGCATCATAAGAAAGATATTAGAGGTTTAAGAGAATTTAGATCGATTATTTCAGCTATTATTTCTGTCATTTCCTGGAGAAAATTCTAGACAAGAACTGTATCTTACCTCAAATATAAAGCTCAAACTTCCTTTTCAGATACCGGGAACCAGAGATGTTAAGCTTGCAGGGTAATAAATTTGGATTTAAAAATCAACATTAAATTAAGAAAAAGACTTGATGTTTGTAGAAGGCTGTAGCTAGAGAATAACAAGAATCATCTACCCTAATTATTTTTAAACACATGGCATAGTATTATTAATTTGTCTTTAGAGGTTCTTTTTCTGTCTTTACCAATATCACTAATTGGTTTCTGCGCATACTAAACGTTGTGAATCATAGGTTCAGGTGTTCACTTTTTGCCCCTCATATTTTTATCTGATGTTTTCTGGATGAATAGAAAGTATGAACTAAGCCTAAATATCAAAGTCATTTTAAAATTTAAAGCATAGGCACGGCCAGATTTAAAGCTTATCTGTTTCTACCTGTGAGTGCATTTTTAGATGATAGAAGTTATTGATAATTTTTGTATTTTAAGAGAAGCTATATTGAGATACAGGAATTTTAAAGTTATCAAATGTAATTTCCATATCAAGATAAAATATTAGATTTTATATTTCTAGAGGTTGTGGTTAGAGCCATGTTTAAGGGCATTTCGTTATATTATGAATACTAATGTCGCCACTACTAATACTGTTTTTAGTGCTACCATTTACTGAACACCATTCAATTCTAGCACTGTCCTAGACATATTGATACATTTTAGCATTGTCACAACTCTAAGAGATAGGTGGTGCTATTTTCATTTTTCAGATGAAGCGATTTTCACTCAGGAAATTGTCCCTAATCATATAGCAATAAAATAGCAGAACCAGTCTTCAAACCTAAATCTCTCATCTCCTTTCTAGGGAATTTTCACAAATGTTTGGAAAATGCTTATCGTTCTAAGAGCAAATGTTGAGGAGTGATATTTACAAAACTTTTCAGAGTACTGGCAAAGGGGGAAATGTACAAAAGTGGGCTTTCAGAAGTTTGTGAGATTATTCATGATGTGTCTTTGGCCAAGGGCTAGGATATGCACATGTAAGGGAAGGACACACAAGGCTTAATACCATTGCCTAATATGTAGATAGGAGTTGAATGGTGATACTAGAGTTAATACAGTGTTGAGAGATATTGGAGCTAACTCTCTGCAAGTCAAAACTCAGTATCCTTTAAAGAAGACAAGATATTTCAGACTCCTTACAGTGTCACTCACAATGTCCTGCATAACAGAAAAATCATGAGACCTATGATGAAGCAGAGAAGTGTGATCCTAATTTAAGAAACAAGGTTAAAAGAAACAGACCCAGAAATTACCCTGATATTGAAATAAGCAGTTAAGGATGTCAAAGGAAAAGAAGATCATAAAGACTAGATGGAGAATCTCAGCAGTGAAAAGGAAAATATACAAAAGAATCAAATGGAGAGTCTGGAACTGAAAATTACAGTATCTAAAATGCAAAATCCTAACTTAACAACAGATTGAAGACTACAGGAAAAAAGTAAGTGAACCTGAAGACTGAGCAATAGAAATTATCCATTTTTAAGAACAGAAAAAGATAAAGATTTGGCTGAAATGGAAACTCAGTGATATGTGGGACAATATTAAATGGCCTAAAGTATGTATAATTGAGCCAAAAAGAATATTTGAATAAATACTGGCCAGAAGTTTTCGAAATTTGTTAAAAACAAATCAGTCTGTGATAAAGAAACACATTATATACACTGGAATACAATATGAATGATGGCTGACTTGTCACCAGAAAAAACGGAGGCCACAAGACAATGGAATAAAATCTTTAAATACTGAGGAAGGGGGAAAGAGATTCCCCGTCAAGCCAAAATTCTTTATGCATTGAAAATGCCCTTCAAAAATGAGGGCTAAATAGAAATACTTTCAAATAAATAAAATTTTAGATAGATGTTAAAGGAAATGGTAGTACAGAAAGGAATGAAGGTCACCATAAAACATAAATATATAAGGATATAGAAAGGGCAGTTTGAAAGTTTTTTTCTTTAATTTCTTTGTAAGACAACCCTTCAAGGCAAAAATAACCTTATATTGTGGAGTTTATTCCACGTGCAATGTAAAATATATGACAACAGTAGCACCAAAAATGGGGAAAATGGAATTCTTTGACATTCTGGCATGTATGTGAATTTGAACAATATGAGCTGTAAGTAGACTATGATATATTAAGTATGCTTATTCTGATAGAGAAAGCACTGGAAAACAACATGAGTTATAGTTTAAGATGAAATCAAGTAATGAAAATAAAATGCTAAAAATATTTGGTTAATCCAAAATATGGCACAAAAGGAGGAATAAAGAAAGAGGACAGCTAGAAAACAAATAGCAAGCTGCTATACTTAAACCCATGCAGAGCAACAGTTGCATCAAATATGAAACAACTAAGAAAACCAGTTAAAGGCAGGGTGTATAATGTAAGAAACATCTGTTATATAAATGAGGTAAGGATGGACCTGTATCTTGGCCCACAGATTGTTTATTTCTTCACAGCAGCCTGAGATCTGTTAGTTCAAAAGACTACTAGTGCAAAACTCAAGTTTTTACACATCCACTTATTTTCAGAATAGCCCAAACAAATATTTTGTTAGGGCCTTTGTGTTTTGCATACTCAGGCAAAATCTCACCTTCTAGCTGTTACCCATTAATACAGAACTTTGTATTAGTTATAAGACCCCAAACTGCTGTGGTCCCTCAGAGCTCTCTGAGCCAGAGACTCCTTGCTATGCTGCTGAATGACGTCACCTAGACATGTAAGGCCCCTCTCTGATCCCTTTCTCCCCTGGGAGTTCCCTTGCCCTCTTCCCCTTCCGGATGGTTGCCCCCATGCCATTGCCTCTGGATCATCTCATGCTGAGAGAGGCTTCCCTCTCATACAGCCTTGTCCAAGTGCCATACAATAAGGCTGATTGTGTGTTACTGCCTTTGGTGGTCATCTTTTTCCTTGATCAGTTGCCAGAGCCGTCAAACCTCCTGTAACACACACCACTATGCTCTCTACAAGAGATGTCCTTTCTTTGTATTTTAACTGAATTGAATTTTTATTTCTTTTTATTTTCATTTTGAAATAATTTAAAAAATGTTGCAAGACCATGACAAAAAACTCCCATGTACCCTTCACACAAATACCTCTATTTCCCCCAATTTTCTACATTGTACAATATTTGTTCCATCTCTCTCTCACTGTATGTATTATTGAATTTGAATATACACACACACAACTTTGAGAAATAATTTGATCTCTCATTTCAGAATTTGAGAATAAATAGCAACCAGTAAAATGTTTAATGTGCATTTCTCCTGAACAAACGCACTCTCTAACGTACCCCATTATAGCCGTTCAAATTAAGACATTAAAACTTGTATCATACTCAGACCTCATTCAGAATTTGCCAGCTTCCCCAACAATGTCTTTCTTACTTTCTGATCTTGATTATGATATCTTACAATGCATTTAGTTGTCACATACTTTTAGACTTCTTCAGTCTGGAACAGTTCCTCACTCTTGTACCATTTTTCACTATCTTGACAGTTTTTTCTTTTTCAATAAATTTATTTTATTTTTGGCTGCGTTGGGTCTTCGTTGCTGCGTGCGGGCTTTCTCTAGTTGCGGTGAGCGGGGGCTGCTCTTTGTTGTGGAGCACGGGCTCTACGTGCGCAGGCTTCAGTAGTTGTGGCACATGGGCTCAGTAGTTGTGGCTCACAGGCTCTAGAGCGCAGGCTCAGTAGTTGTGGTGCACGAGCTTAGTTGCTCCGCGGCATGTGGGATCTTCCCGGACCAGGGCTCGAGCACATGTCCCCTGTATTGGCAGGCAGATTCTTAACCACTGTGCCACAAGGGAAGCCGCTTGACAGTCTTTTAAAAAGAGTTCGGGTCTTAAAATTCTGTAAGATGTCTTTTGACCTTGGTCTATCCAACGTTTAATCACATTAAGACTAAGGACATCTATTTTTGGCAGAAATGATAGTATAGTTTTCTGTGTATTACATCATTAAAACGTTTATTCATAAATTTATTAATGTAAGCATGGAAGTATGGATTAATATCTTGTTCTGTGGGCCATATCTATTAATATCATTATTTGATTTTACTTGTAAATTCCTACCAACCTGGCTAGCAGGAGTCCCGTCAGACTGAATCCTGTATCCTTTTGAGCACTTCTCTTACTTTGGGATATTCCAAGTGCATCTTACAGTTTCTTTGCCTTTGGTCTGGAATCAGCTATTTCTCCAAGGATCTCTTTTTTTTTCTTGTGGAGGATAGTATCAGAAAACTGAGACCTGGGTATTAGATGTGCTGATCACTACTGAAGTGTCACTGCTTCTAGCCCCTGTCTGTACACAGAGCTAGGAAACATATATGTGTATACATACAAACAGACATACATGTGAAACATACATCTACATTTTTTATGCTAAATCAATCAAGTTAGTTAATCATAGTAACAGATCAGATTAAAATGATACGATCATCTCATTATATGCAAAACAAAACCACTTGTATAATTAACACATATTCATGATAAAAACTATAGGCAAAACATGAGTAGGAGGAAACAATCTCAATTTAATTAATTGGAACTATAAAAAACCCCTGCAGCTAGCATATAGAACATTTCCCCCTAAATTTGGTGACAACACTAGGATTTCTACTCTCATCTTTTTTTTTTAAACTTTGTTCTGGAGGCCCTAGCCGATGTAGTAAGATAAGAAAGGGGAATAAAAGACATACATATTAGAATGGAAAACTAAAAATCTTTCTAAAGATGCCAGGATTGCTTACCTTAAAAAAACAAAAACAAAAGCAAAAACCTCTAAGGGATGTACCATAAATAAAAAGGACTGAAACTAGTATTTGGCAGGATGGCAACATACAGGGTCAATGTAGAAAGCCAATTGTATTTACATATGCTAGCAAGAAACAATTGGAAAATGAAATTTAAGAAATGACATTCCACATACAGTAGCATAAGAAACATAAAATACTTAGGAACAAACTCAAAAAACATAAAGTATTATATACGAAGATTCCTATCATTTCTGAGAGAAAGAAGACCTAAATTAATAGAGAATTATACTGTGTTCATGGAAAAAGACAGTGAAATTTAAGATGCTAACTTTTCCTGGAAATTAAATATGTAGAGTCAATGAAATTCCAGTCAAAATCTCAAAAACCTTCCAGGTAGATTTTGACAAGTGGATTTTAACATGTATATGGAAATGAAAGATGGAGAATAGTCAAAGTAATCTTGAAAAAATTGTGCAGTTAGTAGACTCACACTACCTAATTTCAAGATCAGTGGAACACATCAGAGTCCAGAAAACATTCATGTATGCAGTTAATTGATTTTTGATAAATTAAGGCAATTCACTGGAGAAGATGCCAAGGGACTGAATGAAGATGTATGGAGAAAAATGTGAAACTTGACGACTATATTAGACTAACAAAATTTTATCTTAAAATGGATCATAGATCTAAATACAAAAGGTAGAACTACAGAAATCGTAGAAGAAAATGTAGGTATTCAACTTAATCTGCATTTATATTAATCTTCACAGAGTTGGTGTTGATTAATATTTCTTAGATGTGACTCGGAGTACATTAGCCATAAAAGAAAAATGGATAAATTGGATTTCATCAACGTTAAAAACTTTTGCTCATGAAAAGACAATAGATGAAAAGGCACATTATAGCCTGGAGCAAAATATCTGTATTATCTGGAGCAATAGATGTATTTGACAAAGGATATATATCCATAATGTATAAAGAACTTCAAAAACTCAGTAATAAAACACCTTGATAAAAAATTGACAGAAGGCTTGAAGTGAAACTTCACTAAAGAAAATATATATATGGCAAATAAGTACATGCAAATGTGCTAAACATCATTAGCCATTAGAGAAATGCAAATGAAAACAACAATGAGATACGACCTCATGCCCTTTAAAATCACAAATACTAAAGAGATGGACCATACCAAGTGTTGGCAAGCATGTGGAGATATTGGACTGCTCTGTATTATTTATGGGAGTATAGGATAGAACAGCTGTTTTGAAAAACTTTTTGGTAGTTCCTAATAAGATTAAGCATGTAACTACTTTATGACCCAGGAATTACACTTCTAGGTACTCATCCAAGGGAAATGAAAACATGTGTCTGTAAGAGAATAATTTTGCAGAAAGGTTATAGGTGAAAATTTAAAATGACCAAAACGTCCATTTGGTTCATAAATAACCAGATTGTTATATAGTCAAACAGTGGACTGCTACTTGCTAACAAAAACACTGTATGCATCTTAAAAACATTTTATTGAACAGAGTAGCCAGAAACAAAATAGTACCTACTGTAGGTTCACCTTTATGTGAAGTTCAAGAACAGACCTATCTCATCTATGGGATAGAAATCAGAACAGTGTGTATGAAGGGTATCTTGATTGTGGTATTAGATTTATGGGAGTGTGCATTTGCCAACACTTTTCAAATGTGCATTTTAATGTATGCAAATTTTAGCTCGATAAAATACATTATGAAGCACAGTATAAGACAGAGTTTTGGTAGTAAACAGCACAACCAAATTAAGATTATTCGAAGAGATTTTAATAAAGGAATTTTTACGAAGTGTGTGCAGGGCTATAAAAGCCACCAAAGGATAGTGTAGTACCCCAGGGCTGCAGTGGGGATCATTACTACCTATAAGCAGTAACCCAGGAGAAAGGGCATGAGAGCTGTTTGGGTGAGGGACACAGCCAGTCTGAAGTGACTCTATGTGGAGGAAATCAGAGGAATAATATTTCTAACTCAGTATCCTTTCTGCCCTCTCATCTGCCAGTGCTTGCCAGCCAAGCCAATCCAAACCAAAAGCCAGAGTGCAAGGGAGCATGTTGAAGCAGTCCCTATAGATTAGTTTCCTGGGGTTCAGAGCAAAATAAAGAGTAGATATGGATGGGCAAACAGAAATTATCCTGTATCCTGTATGGGTACAGATGGAGAGAGAGAGGCATTGAAATTAGAATGGTTTCACTCATTTGTCCAAAAATCTAAAAGAAGAATTGACTGCTAGGAAATTAGGATGTTTGGTGGGGATAATTGTGGGATTCGGAGGACATATCCTCTGTTTGTGTACAAAGACTAACAACTGCCTTAGCTCTAGGTGTAGTCTGGTAGATGGGGCTAGTAAAGTATTGTCTACTGATCAAGGATTTGGATATTCTGAAAGCTGTATTTGAAACATTCTACCAACATGAGTAGAAATTATCCTGGAGAAAACGTGGTTGTGAAGATTCATAATGGCTTTTATCTTTATAGCCTTAAAATAAATATCTTAGATATATTTTAGTAGTATTTGTGATCACAGAATGTTTCTGCTGGGTGACTTGGCAACGATAAATTCAGTTTTTCAATTGTATCTAATTCAGAAAATATTGCAAAGTATTTTTTCAACCTGAAGTACTTTGTCAAACAGTCTAGATTTGTGAAATATAGATGCTTTATTGTCATATATTCTTTTATTTATTACAAGGTACCTCGTTCGCAATGATAGAATCTCCTTTCTGCATCCTTCACTCTGAGCAGCTAATGCTGTTTATGGAAGTCCTCACAAAACATACAGATGCCCCCCTTTTTTTCCTTTTACAATTCTATCTTTTTTGGTATGTCATTTGTATCATGACACATATGACTTACTGTGAAGCTGTGGTGAATAATAGGACAGGATTCAAAGACAGATGCCCATTAAAGTGAAAGAATTGCCTGGAAAATATCGTATTGTTGATAGTCGCCTCACCATGTAAATGTTTTCTGCCAGACGCAGGAAGCTCTGGTGCAGTAATTATCCAACTGTGTAACCGATTTTCCAAGTGTTATTCTATTTTCTCTAAGGATTATAATGTAGTTCTGTAACTATTTGAATCTGAAATAATAGTGATAATTAACAACTGTAGATCATTTTACAATGTTCTTAGCATACGTTTTAATTGGTCCTCATAGAAACATTATTAGATTATTTTTACGTAGACACTGTCATATACATTTTCCCCAAGGAAACCAGAGTTAGTGGAGGATTTTTTATACAAGGTCAAAAAGATAATCATAGAATTGTGCCTGTCTGACTCTGTTATGTTACATTATTTCTTGATCAGTAGACTACAGTCTTTTCTCTTTGGAGAAGTGCCTTTATGTTTTCTTGAGTCTTTGATATCTCTAGGGCTGAGTGATAGGAAATCAACCAGGGTCTAGGATGATGGAGAATAGTATTTAAGAGGAATTTGCTTCGAGTTGTGGGCCCACCTACTAGGAGAACCATATAGAAAGTGACTTGACCATTTTATCATTGACCTGAAATGCAGGGGGTATGCCACAACTAACACCCAGTACAGCAAAAATAGATAGATAGAAACTTGCACACAGTTGTTTATAACAGCTTCATTTGTGATTGCCAAAACTTGGAAGCAATCCAGATACCCTTGAGTAGGTGAATCGATAAATACACCATGATACATCCAGACAATGGGGTCTTATTCAGAGCTAAAAAGAAATGAGCTCATATTATGTGATTCTAACTATACGATGTTCTGGAAAAGGCAAAAGTATAGAGACAGTAAATAGATCATTAGTTACTGGTGCAGAAGCAGGGTGGGGAGGGATGAATAGGCAGAGCACAGAGGATTTTAAGTCACTGAAATTACTCTGTATGATATTATAATGATGGACACATGTCATTATGCATTTGTCCAAACCCATAGAAAGTATAAAATCAAGAGTGAATTGTAACGTAAACTATGAACCTTGTGTGATTGATATGTCAATGTAGGTTCATCCTTGGTAAAAATGTACCATTTGGCTAGTGCTGTTGATAATGAGGAGAAAATGGATATGTGTGGGGTGTATATGGGAAATCTCTGTACCACCCTCTTAATTTTGTTTTAAACATAAAGCTGTTCTTAAAAAATCTTTAAAATAAAAAATTAAGAACAGTAAAAATTTTTAATATAAAATTTATAATTTTATAAACATGATATTTTGGAGTAAATTTAATTAAGAAATTAAAAACCTTTAAGGGCAATATATTAAACCTTTATGGAGTGAAATTAAAGAAGGCCTAAGTAAATGGAGATAAATAATGCTTATTGTGAAGACATAGTGTTAAGATGTCAGTGTTCTCCAAATTAATCTCTAGGCAGTGTGGTCACGATAAAACTTCCACATTGTTTTTGAAAGCCTAATTGTAAAATTTATATTGAAATTCAAAGGTCCACCAACACACTCTTAAAGAAGAAAAACAAGGTAAGAGGATTTGTTCTGTTAGATGTCAGATTTATTAAACACCTATAATAATTTAGACAATGTGGCATATGCTCAGAGATAAATCAATGGAATAGGATAGACCAGAAGAATACCCATGCATATATGCACCTATGAATTTTAATTGCAGAACCATGAGAAAAGATGTTCATTTCAATGAATTGAGCTGGAATGGTTAGATATCCATTTGCAAAAATATGAAATTATATGCGCAGTTCACTCAGTATGCAAGTATCGAATCAACTTAAGTTATATACCTAAATGTCAAAGGCAGAAATATAAAGCTTTTAGAAGAAAATAAACAATGATATTCATGACTGTTGAGTAGTTTCTTAAATAGGAATCAGAATAAAGAAAAATACAAAAGAAAATGTCCACATTAAAAAGAAGTTGCATTTATCAAAACATGCCACATAGATTAAAATGAAACACACACACACACACACATATCCGGAATATGTAAAGAAAATATATGATTCAGTAAGAAAAAGACAATCCAATCAAAAAAATGGCTAAACATTTTAAGTGGGCACACTATAAGCAAGGAAAGCTGAAACGGTAACAAACACAGGAACAGGTTCTTCCCATCATTAATAAGCAGAGAAAGTGGAATTAAATCACTAATTTTCCATTGGGTTAACAAAAGTTAAAGTCATCCAGGATATGGAGCAAAAGGAAATTTAACACGCTGTTGTTAAGATGAGAAATCACTCCAACCACTTTGGAAGATTATTTAGCATTGTCTACTAAAATTCAAGGTACACATACACTATGACCAGAAGTTCCACTCCTAGTTATAGGTCTTAGATAATCTAATACATCTATGTGTCAGGATATATGTATAAGAATGTTTATATCAGTGTTATTTTTAGAAGTTGCAAGCAGGAAAATAACCTAAAGATACACAGACAGTAGAACGGACTGGGTGTATTCTATAATTGGAGTACTGTACGGCAACGAAAATAAATGACCTAGCATGGTGGATCGTAACACGCTTAACAGACAGTTCGGGTATTTATAGTATAATTCTACTAATTTCATTTATATAAAGTTCAAAATCAAACTAAACCGTACATATTTTTAAGGGATGCACACATTTTAAGATATGGATGGGATATACATGTTAGGTGTCTGGGTCCTGTCAATATTTTCTCTCTTAACTCAGGTGTCCTCTTTATAATTATTATATTGTATATATATTTATGTTTTTTTCTGTATGTGGTCATGTTCCATGATTTTAACAATTAGACTTCTTTAAAACCATTAAATGATTTGAGAGGTTATTCTCTTACCTTTTATTCCAAGTCATACATAAGCATTTGCTCACAGAAACAGACTCGATAAGGTCAGATAAAAGTCAGGTTAACATATTTAAAAAACAAGTACAGTTTTGTGTTTCTCAGTTGTGACTGTTACAATAATCAAACCCACCAATTACCTCCTACAGTTAAATAAGTGCAAATCGTTTGACATCCAAGGTAACCAAAAGTAAGAGCGGTAGCTGAAATTACCAGTAATTTTGCAGAGGGTGCAAGTAATAAGGCTATCCAATAAACTTCATTTTCACAATTGTGTGTGTGTGTGTGTGTGTGTGTGTGTGTGTGTGTGTGTGTATCACAAGGAAGCCTTATTTTCAAGTTAGTGGCTTTAAAAAGAAATGTTAACATGAAATGTATCTGGGGCTTTGAATATGATTTGAAAGTAAAACATAACATATCTACCCCAAAGGAAAAATATGTGTGTGTAAACACACACACACACACATCCCTGAAAATAGCGATTAGATTTTTTTGGCCTACAGAAAAGCAACCTTAATGCTCGTACTGGCACACTACCAGGAATTTAAGCCATCTGACTGTTTCAAGACTTTATGCAACTGTGATGATAACACTGACAATAGAACAGAAATTGTACTTCGTTGGGAAAAAGTTGTATTCAATTTAAAAATTTTGCACAGAGGTGTTTTAATGAGAATGAATGTACTGTCCAATATACAGGCTTACAAATCAGTTATTTAGGAATGGGCTGGTATCAGCGTCTGCCAAACCTCTTCTCAGGTTCAGAGTGAACTAATGGTAAATGAGAATGAAAGCCCATTAAATCTATTGCTGGACCTTGTCTTCCTAATTTACAAATGCAACCCTATATTTTTAAAAAACTTCCAGTGACATTACAGAAGAGAGATATATCTCCAGGGAAAATAAATAAATAAGGTTCTTTTGCAAATTCTCTCATGACCACAGTAAGGAAGGCCAGAGAGAGAATGATAGCAGCCTACAGCTATAATATAGAAAATTAGTTTTAGCAAAAAGCGGAACTAGGCATTGCTACCTTAGCCATTGAGAGTTAGTAGCATGCTGGTATATAACCTGGGTAAAAAGGAGTTTCGGTTCCTGATGTGTGTGATCTCTCCTCGTGGTCCCTCAGAAGAAAGTTGACCTTTCCTAATTCCTGGTAGTAGGGAAAATGCCTCTGGGGTTGCACACTCTGAAAAGATTGATGGCATTTTAAAAGAACTGAATATTTTAAGGCATGAGCACTTTATGTAATTGAGGCAATCTTTAATTTCAAAACAGTCACCTGCTTGCTAAAAATAGGGGCTCCCAACAAGAGAGCGTGGCATCAAATATAATTTCTATTGGTGTATTTTTAGTACACTGTATGATAAGTTGACTAATGGTGAACTTTAAAGGTGTATTTTAATGATGGGAAAATTTCAAGAGTCTGAGAAGAATTCAAGCATTATGCTATTAGGTAGGCAAAATCCAAGTATAGCTCACCCCAGAAGAAGCTTTTGAAGGATTTCATTCAACATATCTTACCTTCTACTGAACAAAGTGTTACTGGTTTCATTATTTCTGTATCTGGAATTGGGAATCCACATTAAAGAGAAGGCAGTGGAGAAAGAGAAGCTGTCAATTTTCTGTATTTAGCTCTAGTTACCTACTACAAGTTCAATAACATCTTTCCAAAAAGATATTTTAGTGGCATTTGCAAAATTGCTTAAGGTAATTAATTCAAGTTCAAATGAGAAAATGAACCCATCAGGGACATTATTTCTCAGGGAAGAATTCCTTCAGAGTACATCCTGTCTGAGAGCAGATATTTCGGGATTGCACTTGATTGGATACTCTTAGAAATATAAAGTAACACATGTTTATGCATATATTTATATAAACTATCCTTCTCTCATTTGCCGAAGAAGTTTCTTCTTTCCATCTACCTCCTGATTATACCACTTGAACTTAGTATTACAATTACCTAATTGCATTAAATATTATACTTATCGATGAAATATACACCGTGTTTCTATTAAAAACGAGGTGGATATCTTGGAAAGACACTAATGGTGAATCTTTTAAAAACATGACAAATCAGCTGTGAGAGGAGTAAAGTATAAAACATTGGGAAAAATGACAAAACCATTGAAGTATTCTCTCCAGCTTGCTACATAATTCTCTAGGTTTTCTTTAAAGAAGCAGAAACTGAAAATGGTAGTCTTTTTGCGTTATGGCTGAGAGGTATGCAACAAGGCATGAGACTTGATGCCATTTCCAGAAGAGCCCTTAGCCTACATCAAATGTTTGGCAAATTAATAAGCATTTATATGTTTTATTTTTTCAGTGTTTTACATACGTACATATCAATTTTTAAAAAAACAGTGCTGTTTCAACCAACTTTCAATTAACCAAATAACTACTGGTCACAGTTGGAATAAAGGACAGGTAAAGAAGTAAAACTTTGCATCTCTTTCTCTCACCCATTCACCACTGAGTTATTTTCAGTTCATTTGTATAATGAAGTAGAATTTGTTGGAATATAATTTTAGCAGGAAAATGGGTTCAGAAAGACCATGTGACAGAGTAGATGTATAGTGAAGCCAGTTTAGAAGAGGGATAAAGTATACAAGAGGGCAAAAACATTCCTCTTGGTGTCTGGTAATCAAACTTAGCACCTAGTAAACACAAAAATACGCATAGAATTATGCTAAGAAATATATTTAAATTTCTCTCACCAAGGACCTGAAGAGAAAAAGTAATAGACAGTTCTGTCTTTGATTTGCTACATAAGCTTTGTCACATCTCTTTCTTTTCCTAGACATAATTTTTGAGATCTTTTCTCACGTTCAAGAGATATAGAAGTAGCACATACAAATATAATAGCACACATAACAGCAGCACTGAATTATGCATGAATGGGCAAACTGATATCTTATTTGTCAAGACCAAGTAGTTTTGGGAGGTGAAGAGACCAGACAGAAAGCAAAATGTCTTTTGATCAATCCAGGAAGGCTCCATAATGAAGATGGAACTTATTGTATAATTTTTTCTTTTTCTTTTTTTTTTTTTTTTTTGCGGTACGCGGGCCTCTCACTGTTGCGGCCTCTCCCGCTGCGGAGCACAGGCTCCGGACCCGCAGGCTCAGCGGCCATGGCTCACGGGCCCAGCCGCTCCGCGGCATGTGGGGTCTTCCCGGACCGTGGCACAAACCCGTGTCCCCTGCATCGGCAGGTGGACTCTCAACCACTGCGCCACCAGGGAAGCCCTTATTGTACAATTTAAAGTGGGAATAACCAGTCTGGGTAAGAGAAGAGAGGTACAGTACAGTTTCATATTCAGTTAGGAAACAGCATTTTTATTTGTTTTAAATGAAGACAAACCACTATACTTTTTTGTTCCCTCTCAGCAAAGTCAGGAAAAAGTGCCTAAAGATTCACAGAAAATTTGGATCATTAAACAAGCAAAGAATATGTTTTCATGGAATGCTCCTTTAAAAACTTAAACACAGTGGAAATCTATAAGGAAAAACTGATATAAGAAGATTCTAAAAGTAGAGGAAAAAAAAGATTTCTACTTGTACTTCCAGATACTTCTAAAATGTGACCAATTACCAATCATGAAACAGAATGTAAAATAGTCACTTTAGGTAGAACCTTTTCTTTACTTAGAAATGAAATGAGTTTAAGACGTGTCTAGTGTGGATATTCCATGAATTACATTGTTTGGCTTCTTCAACATCTTTAATATTTGTGAGTTTCTAATGCAGTGGGCCCTTCGAAGTAGGCTGATTCTGGGATAAAAATAATCATATTTCTGCTTTTGTAGTTTACCACTGAATTCATTTTTTTTTTACATCTTTATTGGAGTATAATTGCTTTACATGGTGTGTTAGTTTCTGCTTTATAACAAAGTGAATCAGTTATACATATACATATGTTCCCATATCTCCTCCCTCTTGCGTCTCCCTCCCTCCCACCCATCCTGGTGGTCACAAAGCACCCAGCTGATCTCCCTGTGCTATGCGGCTGCTTCCCACTAGCTATCTACCTTACGTTTGGTAGTGTATATATGTCCATGCGTCTCTCTCGCTTTGTCACAGCTTACTCTTCCCCCTCCCCACATCCTCAAGTCCATTCTCTAGTAGGTCTGTGTCTTTATTCCTGTCTTACCCCTAGGTTCTTCATGACATTTTTTTTCTTAAATTCCATATATATGTGTTAGCATACGGTATTTGTCTCTTTCTTTCTGACTTACTTCACTCTGTATGACAGACTCTAGGTCTATCCACCTCATTACAAATAGCTCAATTTCGTTTCCTTTTATGGCTGAGTAATATTCCATTGTATATATGTGCCACATCTTCTTTATGCATTCATCCGATGATGGACACTTAGGTTGTTTCCATCTCCGGGCTATTGTAAATAGAGCTGCAATGAACATTTTGGTACATGACTCTTTGAATTATGGTTTTCTCAGGGTATATGCCCAGTAGTGAGATTGCTGGGTCATATGGTAGTTCTATTTGTAGTTTTTTAAGGAACCTCCATACTATTCTCCATAGTGGCTGTACCAATTCACATTCCCACCAGCAGTGCAAGAGAGTTCCCTTTTCTCCACACCCTCTCCAGCATTTATTGTTTCTAGATTTTTTGATGATGGCCATTCTGACCAGTGTGAGATGATATCTCATTGTAATTTTGATTTGCATTTCTCTAATGATTAATGATGTTGAGCATTCTTTCATGTGTTTGTTGGCAGTCTGTATATCTTCTTTGGAGAAATGTCTATTTAGGTCTTCTGCCCATTTTTGGATTGGGTTGTTTGTTTATTTGTTATTGAGCTGCATGAGCTGCTTATAAGTTTTGGAGATTAATCTTTTGTCAGTTGCTTCATTTGCAAATATTTTCTCCCATTCTGAGGGTTGTCTTTTGGTCTTGTTTATGGTTTCCTTTGCTCTGCAAAAGCTTTGAAGTTTCATTAGGTCCCATTTGTTTATTTTTGTTTTTATTTCCATTTCTCTAGGAGGTGGGTCAGAAAGGATCTTGCTGTGATTTATGTCATAGAATGTTCTGCCTATGTTTTCCTCTAAGAGTTTGATAGTTCCTGGCCTTACATTTAGGTCTTTAATCCATTTTGAGCTTATTTTTGTGTATGGTGTTAGGGAGTGATCTAATCTCATACTTTTACATGTACCTGTCCAGTTTTCCCAGCACCACTTATTGAAGAGGCTGTCTTTTCTCCATTGTATATTCTTGCCTCCTTTATCAAAGATAAGGTGACCATATGTGAGTGGGTTTATCTCTGGGCTTTCTATCCTGTTCCATTGATCTATCTTTCTGTTTTTGTGCCAGTACCATACGGTCTTGATTACTGTAGCTTTGTAGTATAGTCTGAAGTCAGGGGGCCTGATTCCTCCAGCTCCGTTTTTCGTTCTCAAGATTGCTTTGGCTATTCGGGGTCTTTTGTGTTTCCATACAAATTGTGAAATTTTTTGTTCTAGTTCTGTGAAAAATGCCAGTGGTAGTTTGATAGGGATTGCATTGAATCTGTAGATTGCTTTGGGTAGTAGAGTCATTTTCACAACGTTGATTCTTCCAACCCAAGAACATGGTATATCTCTCCATCTGTTTGTACCATCTTTTACCACTGAATTCTTATTTTCCAATAAACTTGTCTATATTGCTGTGTTTAACGGAAACATATTGCTGTGACCACACAGGTATGCATCCACCAGTTATTCAAACCCACTCAGTTATGTAATTCCCCAAACACAGCATGATTTCATCTAGAACAAGAAAATCAGAAGTAGAATTAAGGGCCCCCAAAGACAGTCCTACTTGTATATTTTAGTATCAATCTTAATGTCACTGGTGTGCACATGTCTGCATAAAAAATGATCAGCAAGACACAGATGATAGTTGATAAATTTCAAACAATATTGGGTGCAAAATGTAGTATAATAAAGGAATCTGGACAGTCCCTTTAAATCTATTATCATTGGATTTGGTTGAATGTTGACATTTATCACTAGTTTCAGAATATTGGTGTGATTTTTGTCCCTATCATCTATTACCTAACACATGCTCATACCTATACAAAAAACAGCCAACTTATTTAAATCATACGTCATCTTTTCATTGCATTATCTAAGAGAATAAAGTTGTTTAAGTGGCAAAATTATCTCGGTCCTATGAGCCTCTACCATATCAGAGAAGATGTGGGAAGCTACATGATATTGTGGAAAGATTCCCAGGATTATAGCCAATCAAATTGGGTCTGAATGTCAAAGCTGTATCTATTCAATGTGGAAAATTACATCTCTTTTCTGACAGTGACTTCCCTTTATAAAGATATGTTTATGATTAAAATGTATTACTACTTGAGAAAGGATATGCTGTTGTGGCAGGATAATTGACTGAAATATTTATTTTCATCCTGATAGGTAGGTAAGATTGGGGGGAAAATGGGAGTTGCCTTGCCTTGCGTATCCCTAACACTTTTGTGTTAAGAATCTGGACTTCTTGTGTCTTTGGAGGACCTTGATTTCCTTTTCTGTTGCTGAGCCAAAACCAAATTGTGCTAAATGTAGTGTGGTATCCTGGATTGGGTCCTGGAACAGAGAAAGGAAGTTAGTGGAAAAATTGGTGAAATCTGAATGACGTATGGAGTTTACTTAATAAAATTAAATGTTGGCTTCTTAATTTTTGACAGATGTACTAAGGTAAATATATTAACATTAGGGGAATCTGGATTAGAGGTGTACAGAAACTATTATTTTCAAAACTTTACTGTTAATCTATAATTATTTCAAAACTATAAATATTTAATATTTTTAATATTAAAACATGTAAATTACCAGAAGAAAAAGCCCTCCCAGGGCTTTTGTTAGGGGAATATAAGGGATGAATGGAACCATGCACAGGAGTGAGGGTCAGAACAGTTTCTGCCTTTGAGGAAAAAGAGATTGGGTTCTATAAGTGCTGGAGACCTGCAGCCCACTACCATGCAGCATCGCGGTAGTTGACAGCACCTCTGATTCGTAGGTGTGCTGGGGGAATTGAATACCAGTAACTAGTAGTGTGGCCTTGGGATTCGTGGAGAAAGAACCCTGTACTCACTCTTAGCCTGGAGGGATTGAAGTTCCCAAAAGACTTTGACAGTATGAACTTCAGCAGTTTATGTGACATGTTAAAGATTAGAGACCCTTTCCCAGAGTTTTGTGCATCAGGTACTCCTCCCTATTCTTGAATGCCCCGGAGAGGCCCCGCAAAACAAGATTGCTTTTATCACCATTCTGGCAAAGGAAAGTCATCTGAGATTTTCTTGCCTCTCCACCAAGTGTGGTGGAATATATGCAAACCTATTACAGTAAAAGTCAGGAAATATAAATAAGAATCATTATTTGAGCAGGGGGAGGATTTCTGCTTTGAAGAACCCTCCGTCTAGCACACAGCCAACCGCAGGATGAAAGCACTTCTCATGGCAATGCAAAGGCTGATCAAAGGTAAATATTGGCACTTGCAGACTGAACAATGGAAGTTATGTTACACAATACAGGATAGGAAGTAAGACATGTTCTAAGCATAGAAAATTGAGTGGGATTAAAATTATTTTATTGGATACATTATTTTCCAACTGAATTCGGTATGTAGGAATATAATGAGTCTTAGTGAACTAATTTGTCAATTGGTAAAATTTCAATTTTTATATATGATATGGCAATGAACGTGAGTGCAAAAGACTTCAACCTGATTTTGTTACGGTCATTTAAAAGAAGAAAATCAGCCTGTTTTAATGATTTTAATGTAGGTAAATCAATATCTAAGTGACAAACTTATTCTAAAATATACCTAACATACAACAGCTGGATGTTAAATGAATCTTTCTAAATAAAATAATAAATTGGCTGCCGCCCGGAACATAAACTTTTATTGTATGAAACGTTTCTATTTCGTAGTGTAAAATTGGCAACTTTGATGATTCATTGTTCATGGGACAGCTTGAGATCACTGCTAAAATGTCGATTATTTTGTTTTAATCGTCTAAGCTTTCTAAACCACTACAGATGTTTTATTCTGAGTGTAATGGGAGGGCGAAAAAGAACCTAAATGAATTTTTAAAGAACTGAAGCTCCATTTGCATCATCTTCCAGAAATTGAGAATAATTTGTGAAAAAGTAGTTCATCTCGGTTGCATGTGTTTGATTAATTTAAATATTTTTAATCTCATCAGTTTCATAGAGCTGCTATACTTGGAGAGATAGTAAGAGAAGTGAACTGTTATTAAGTGGTTACTGGATGAAGAAATGTATTTAAATCAGTTTCTGAGGATATTCTATATGTCAGGTTGATGGCAAATAAATTATAGTACAGCTCTGTGGAGGTAGTCACAATGGACTCTAATTTGAAAGAGGTAAGGAGTGTAATTACAAACACAGAGTGCAAGATATGGAAATAAAGATTGAGTTTTGAGGAAATTTCCCCAATATAGCTCCCTACTCTTTATGAGTTTGCAGATGTAGATATTCTTCATTTTTAGTTTCTTGAAAGATTTGCAGATTTGCATTTTTCAATTAACAGGCACTTATGTGGATTTAAATATTACACTCATTTAGTCTTCATAACAGTGCTGTGACAGGTAATTTTCTGTTGTGGTGTAACAAATTACTATAAACTTAGTGGCTTAAAATAAATCAAATTCAGTATCACACAGTTTCCATAGGTCAGGAGTCTAGACACAGGTTATAGGGTTCTCTGCTCAGGGTCTTGAGCCTTTAGGGCTGAGATCCCCTTTTTCTTGGTGGCTGTTGACTGGGGACAGCTGTCAGTTCCCAGAGACTTTTCTCAGGTTCTTACCACGTGGCCTGTCTATAGGCAATCCCCATCAAGGTTGTTTGCTTCTCCAAAGTCAGCAGGAAAATCTCTCTCAATTCAAATTTCTATCTTCAATCAGCTCAGGCAGAGTCTTATATAGCTTAATTACTGGAGTGACTATCCCATTGTATTTACATGTCCCACTCACTGAGGCATGAAAATGTCTGGTAAAACGCTTGAAGTCATAGCTAGCAAGTAGCAAGGCCAAAATTCGAACGTGGGAGTTGTACTATCAGTGTCTGTGTGGTAAACTCTACACTATCCTACTTGTTTTCTAACTTTCCTACTAGAAAGCTCTTTGGATACACTCTTCCAAGGCACTATTTCTAATTAGATAACAAAATAATGAAATGAAGCTACACTGTAGAAAGTATTATTATGATAGTGTCATTATTTTTATAATTTAGAATACAGAAATAACAACCATCCAACCTCCGGGAATAACTATATCTACCTTTCCATATGCAACGCATAGGATATGCATGCTATCTGCCAGTTCACTTAGGCATCAGAGAAAACATAATGTTCATTAATTCCATCCCTCTATTACGGGAGGTAGAACAATAAATACATGTTCTAAAGCACTTAGACTAGGTAGCCAAAATTCATTTGAGTGTAGCAAAAACATGCTGGAGACTAGTAGGCAAGGGTCTCTATTCTGCCAGGGATGGAAAAATGCCAGCTTCTGATGCATGAGGAAATAATTTATATGGTATAAAGCACTGTCTTTTTTAAAAAGTGCAACAATATATGCTTTTAAAAATTTATTTAATAAACAGTTGCTCGGGACTTCCCTGGTGGTCCAGTGGTTAAGACTCCGCCTCCCAATGCAGGGAGTGCGGGTTCAATCCCTGGTTGGGGAGCTAAGATTCCACATGCCTGGCCGCCAAAAAAACCAAAACATATAACAGAAGGAACGTTGTAACAAATTCAATAAGGACTTAAGAAAAACCCCCACAATTGCTCAACATCTATTATAAATCAGATATTCTTATATTCACTGTGTATTTATAAATCAGTAACAAAATATCCTCTCCTTAAGGAGTTCACTGTCTAGCAGAAAATACTGAGACTAGGATAAATGATTATCATGCATTCTGGCTTTTGTTTTGATAAAGGTATACATAGCAGTAACACCATACTGGAAATAGGAATTTTTCAGCTGTAGCTTAATGAGACAGAGGACTTCGTAGATGGATACTGAAGCTGAATATCTAAAGGTGAAGAGTTCCAGCATGACGGAACTGGGGGCATTTCAGGCAGAAGAAACACATGTAATTTGACAAAAGCATGTGAGAAGGTGGAGGGTTAGATGATTTGCAAAAAGACTGGATTTGTAAAAGGAGTATAGGGGATACATTGGGAATGACAATTTAGACTTAAGATGGTCAGAGTGAACCAGACCATTAATGGCTCTGTAGACCACACTCTTACATTGGTACTTGAAGATGATTTTAATTTCTTAGAAACAGATGGTTTAGTGATGTGTTTTTCATTTGAATTAGCACATATGCTAATTTTTGCTGCTTCTGGATGGCTATTTGAGTGAAAATAATTAAAAAACTTATTTCTCAGGTGAGTTAAGTATATGACTGCTACTGTAGAATCCACACAATTATCATCATAGACTTCATGATAGCAGAGATCTTTTATTTCCTGATGTATCTCAAGTTCGTGGAATAATGAGAAAATCATAGTAATGTCTCAGTAATTGTTGAATGATTGTGGGTATTCTCAATAACTTGTAAAAAGTAGTTAAACCTGGGTGATTTTTGTCTTCTTTATATACTACAGTATTTTCTAAATCTTCTAAAATCACATGTGTAGCTTTCTGTGAGAAAAAAGATTGTAAAACAATATAAATATTTTAATGCACCAATATGATCATATTCTACTTTTTATATTCCTCCAGTTTTCTATAATGGAGATATATTACTTTTACAGTGAAAAATATTTAAATGTGATCATTGTAATTTTCTTACAGAGAATCTAAATGGTGCTTACAGAATACTTTTTTTTTCTTATGATTAAAATATCAAGTTTCCCTTGAGGGATATTGCATAGAGTAGTATAAAGAGTACCCATGGGGAGTCATATGAATTAGTTGCTTGTAGCTTTGACATTACCCATCATGTGACTTTGGACAAGTGCCTTCACTTTTTGCGTAAACATAAATGACTAGAAGAGTTAGCAATCCTGGCTGTAAATTGGGATCCCCTAAAGAGTCTTAAAAAGTAATGATACTCCATCCCTAGTCCAAAGATTCTGATTTAATTGGGCCTGAATTGGGCTTGGGCATCAGTACAGAGAGAGAGAGAGAGAGAGACTTTCCAGATAATTCTGTGTACAGGCAGACTTGAGAAACATGTGGCTAGAATTTATCTTAGTGTTCCTTAAGATCCGATATGCTATAATCTACTTGACTAGACCAATTAAACCACAAAAAGAGGCATAGTGTTTCATCTGTTTTCTATATTTTTGGCTTATAAGTTTCTACATCGTGTGGAATTTTCCTAAATACTCCCTAAATTAATCATGCTGCATATCTCGGTATGTTATATTGTTATCTTAGGTGGTTATTAAAGGGGCAGGATTTTGTTACTCATATTCCTGAGATTCTCTTCAGTTGTTCAGATACACCTGAAGTTTTCTGGCTCTCCAACAGGCATATCCTTTAGTGGCTTAAAGTGCTCTCTGCTATAACACAGGGTGTCCGTACATTGAGATTCTGCAGGCTAACCATAGGGTTGATTGAGATTGAGTTGGGGCTCATGTTTTCGAATTAACTTGAACAATTGTGGATGACAGGGGAGAGGAGGGGGAGGCTGTTCTAGAAGAAAATAAAACAATTCATTTATTAGGAAGACTTAGTCTCATCCAAATGGAGCCCTCTGAAAGCTTTAAGAGGATGACTCCTCATAAGGTTGAAAATAGTCGCTGATTTTCTAACAGGTGAGGTACAGTCTGGTTAGAGAGGTGCTCTAAGCAGGAGCGAATTATGAGCCTCATGCCTATCCAAACAACCTCATTTCATTTTCTGTAGGAAGATAAGCTGGGTGGAGGAGTAAGGTGGATAAAGCATTCGACTGTTCAAGTGCAGAGGTGAAGTAGAATCGGAAACGATAAACCCCTCACTTTCCATAAGCTCCCAGAATATAGGTCTATTAAACTCATATGACTATATTTTCAGTTCAATTTGATAAGCGTTTAGGGACTAGGCAGTAAGCTGAGCACCGGGATGACAAGGACATTTTAAAAGAGTTTACAATCTAGGGAAGAAGAAATACATACACGCAGTGTGAGAACAACAAAAATGTGCCAAATACTATTGTTAAATGGGGAAGTGGTAGAGGTTCCATCTTCCATAGGATGGAAGATAGCATCCTATGTCAAGAAACACCTGAATCAATTAACAGCAGGGCTCCTAATATCTGTCTTTCAAAGGGTCACCAGGATAGTAGTGGAATGAAATCAAGGATCTTGTCTGTCTTCTTATCTTGTCTATTCCCACTGCGTAGAACAGTGCCAGGTAAAGAATTGGTACTCAGTAAATACCTATTTGATGAATAGGTGAATGAATTATTTTATATTAGCTTTTACTGTGGTTTTCAATAGCTGATCTCCTCTACCCAACAGTATTTATGAGGTGCGAATTCATTGTTATCTGTCATAATCCTTAATTTTTATTGTTGTATTATCTGCATACAATAAATGTACTAATTTTACCTTGTATACTTTTAATGACTTTTCGCAAATATATACAGTTTTGTAGCCACTACCAGAGTCATGATACAAAACATTTCCTTCAATCTACTAAGAACTCTTTTGCACTTCACAGTTAATCACCCCTCCCTGCCTCAGCCCCTGGCAAACACGGACCTGCTTTCTGTATTCTATTTTGCCTTTTCTCAAATTTCATATAAGTGGACTCGTATATTAAGAAATATTTTTGAGTTTTTTACTTAGCATAAAACTTTTGAGACTCATGCATGTTGTAAATATAACAAAGTCATTCTGTAGATGAACCACATTTTGTTTATCCAGTCACTAGTTGATAGGCTGTATTTTGCTTCCAGTTGGTTTCCACTACGAAAAGAGCTACTATGACTATTCAAGTCCAAGTCCTTGTGTGGCGCTATCTGTATAAATCATTTATCTTGAGTAAATAGCTCAGAATGGGATTGGTAGATCAGGTGGTAGTGTCTGCTTAACACTTTACAGAGAACACAAACTGATTTCCAAAGTGGCTCTATCATTTTGCATTTCCACAACATCACCCACACTTAGGGTTATCAGTTTTTATTATTATTAATTTTTTAATTTTAGCAGTTCTAATTGGTGTACAGTGGTAGGTAACACATTATGGTTCTAAGCTGCATTTACCTGATACCTAATAATGTTTTAATAAAATGTGCTTATTTAACCTTCTGAATATCTTCTTTGGTGAAATTTATGTTGAAATATGTTACCGTTTATCCATTTGAATGTCGGTGCTTCTTGCTGTTGAGCTGTAAGAGTCCTTTATTCTTCTGGATGCAAATTCTTCATCGTGTATGTACTTTTTATGGAGGTAAAATTCATATAACATAAAATTCACTATTTAACCATTTTAAAGTTTACATTTTTTAAAACAATCAGATGGGTTTTTAAAAATTTTTTTTGGTTATTGAGTTGTATGAGTTCTTTCTATATTTTGGATATTAACTCCTTATTGGATATATTGTTTGCAAATATCTTCTCCCACTCAGTAGGTTGCCTTTTTGTTTTGTTGATGGTTTCCTTTGCTGTGCAGAAACTTTTTCGTTTGATGTAGTCCCATTTATTTTTGCTTTTGTTGGCCGTGCCTTTGGAGTTGTTGAATCACTGTTATACACATGAAACTGGTACAATGTGGTATGTATGTCAAATATATGTCAGTAAACAAACACGCACAAAATAATGTGTGCAGTTCAGTGGCTTTTGATCTATTCAAAATATTGTGCAACCATCACCACTGTCTAAATCTGGAACATTCTCACTGCCCCAAAGGTAGCACTGTACTCATTAAGCAGTCACTTCCCATTCTTTCTCTCACTAACACCTGGAAACCACCAATCTCATTTTTATTTCTATAAATTTACCTATTCTGAAAATTTCATATAAATAGAGTCATACAATATGTAGCCTTTTATGTCTGGATTCTTTCACTTAGCATAATGTCTTTAACGTTCATTCATTTGTAGCCTGTATCAGTACTTCATTCCTTTTTGTGCCTGAATAATATTCCATCATATGGATGATAATGCATTTTATTTATATGTTCATTAGTTGATGGATAGTTGGGTTATTTCTACATTTGGCTATTATAATTATAAACAATCAGATAGATTGTTTGCAAATATTTTCTCTCATTCCATGGGTCACCTTTTCATTTTGTTGATGGTTTCCCTTGCTGTACGGAAGCTTTTGAGTTTGATGAAGTATATATGTCTTTCTAGTTTGTATGTTTTTAGTATGTCTATCTTTTTTAATGTCTTTCTACAATGTTTTATCATTTTCAGAATACAAATCTTGCACCTACTTGGTGAAAGTTATAAGCATTTCTTCTTGTTTTAATTTCAGCTTTATTTAGATATAATTGACATATAAATATAAGCATATTTTCTTAAAACTATTGGAATTGTTTTCTAATTACATCTTCAGATAGTTCATTGCTATCTCATATAAACAGAACTGATTTTTTTTTCGTGTTGGTCTTGCATCTTGTGACTTTGCTGAATTAGTTTTTTTAGTTATAATAGTTTTTTGCTCTATAGAATGGTCTATATATAAGATCATGTCATCCATTGATACACTTTTACCACTTTATTTCCAGCTTAGAAATTTTATTTTTTATTATCTAAGTGCTCTGGCTGAAACTTTTAGTGCAATGGTGAATAGAAGTGGCCAAAGTGGGCATCCTTGTCTTATTCCAGATCACCATTAAATGCGATTTCAGCTATTGATTTTTCATAGATTCCTTTTATCAGGAGGAGTAAGTTTCCTTATATTTCTAGTTTGTTGAGTAGTTTTATCATTAGATGGTGTTGGATTTTTCAGATGCTTTTCACGCATCAATTTACATGATGAAGTGTCACTTTTTTTTCATTCATTCTATTATTGTAGGGTATTACCTTGCTTAATTTTTTGTGTTGTATTACCTTTGTGTTCCTGGATTAAATCACTTGGTCATGGTGTGTAATCCTTAAGTATGTTGCTGGATCCAGTTTGCTAGTATTTTGTCGGTAACTTTTTGTTTATGTTCATTAGGGATATCGCTTATGGTTTTCTTTTCTCATCATGTGTTTCTCTGGTTTTGGTAATATAATAATACTGCCCTCACAGAATGAGTTAACAAGTATTCCTTCCTCTTCTAATTTTTGGAAGAATTTTATAAGGTTTGCTATTAATTCTTCTTTAAATATTTGGTAGACTTCACCAGTAAAACCATCTGGTGTGGCATTTTCCTTTGTTGGGAGGTTTTTTATTACTGATTCAGTCTGTTTACTTGTTATATGTCTCCATATTTCTATTTTTTCTTTAGTCAATTTGATAGTTTTTATGTTTCTAGTAATTTGTGCATTTCATCTGGGTTATCTAATTTGTTCCTAGTAGTGTCTTATAACTCTTTCCATTTCTGTAAGGTTGATAATAATGTCTCCATTTATGATTTCTGATTTTACTAATTTTCATCTTATCTGTTTTTCTTCATGGTCAGTTTACGTAAAGATTTGTCAATTTTGGTGATCTTTTCAAAGAGCCAGCTTTGCTACCTTGATTTACCCTCTTGTTTATTTATTCTCTATTTGATTTATATCTACTCTTTTTTTAAAATTATTTCTTCTAGTGATTAGGGTTTAGTTTCAGCTTCTGGTAGGTTACTGATTTGACATCTTTCTTCTTTTCTGTTAGAGGTGTTTATATCTATAAATTTAAGTGGGGTATTGAAATAGCCAACTATTATTGTTCAAATACCTATTCCTCCCTGGAATTCTGTCAGTTTTTGCTTCAAATATGTTGGGGCTTTGCTGTTAGGCACCTATATGTTTAAAATTGTTATACCTTCTTGATAGATTGACTGAGCCTTTTATCATTTTTTAATGACCTTCCTTTTTATTGTAATTATTATTGTCAGATAATAGTATTGCCACTCAAGCTCTTTTTGGTTGTTTCATGGAATATATTTTTTCATCCTTTCCCATTTAACCTATTTCTGTCTTTGGACATGAAGTGATTTTCTTGTAGTTGGATCAAGTTTGTTTGTTAGCTTTCTATACATTCTTTGAATCTCTAACTTTTAATTGTGTAGTTTAATCCATTTATATTTAATGTATTTACTGACAAGGAGGGACTTACTTCTGCAATTATGCTATTTATCTTCTATAAGTCTTATATTTTTTCACTCAGTTTCTTCACTAATCCCTTCTTTTGTGTTAAATGGATATTTTCTTCTTGTTTATGTTATATCTCAGATAGAAATGAAGAACATGTGGTTTGAAACTGTAAAAAAATCCATCTTATAAAGTGATAGAGAATATGGCTGAATTATATTCTACTCTTTTCTGGAAAGTAGAACTTGTAAGTGATCAACTTGGTTATTTAGCTGAGTAAATTTCAGTGCAAAAAAAAGGAGGAGCTAACAACTAATTCTTTTTTTTTATTGCCAGACACATCTCTTTCATTAGAGGTAACTGATGCCTGCAATTCCTGATTCTTCCTGGGGTGCTACAGCACAGATTGTTTTGTTTGTTGACCTTTTTTCTTGTAGATACTTAAATTTCTTTGGATTGCTAAGTCATTTTCCACTTGTCCATCTGCTTTCCACATTCTAAAATTGTGTTGCATTTCTTGTAATCTGTTGTTTCTTCTCTTTCCTTTGACCTCACAGATTTATGGCTTTAAATATTTTACTGTCATTTTAGTGGGATTTTGGTTGAGAATAGAGGTTAATACGTGGATTAAATTAAACATGTTGAATGAAATAAATGCCTATGATTGACTCTGAGGCATCTTGGAAGCTTCTCATTCTGACATGATGAAAGTTCTTCCCTTGTTGAATAGCCCTTATATTGAACATTTGGCCTATACCTTTTTAAAAAATTTTATTTATTTTATTTTTGGCTGTGTTGGGTCTTCATTGCCGCGTGCGGGCTTTCTCTAGTTGTGGCGATTGGGGGATACTCTTTTTTGTGTGTGTGTGTGGTACGCGGGCCTCTCACTGTTGTGGCCTCTCCCATTGTGGAGCACAAGCTCTGGACGTGCAGGCTCAGCGGCCATGGCTCACGGGCCCAGCTGCTCCGCGGCATGTGGGATCTTCCCAGACCGGGGCACGAACCCATGTCCCCTGCATCGGCAGGCGGACTCTCAACCACTGCGCCACCAGGGAAGCCCCCTGGGGGCTACTCTTCATTGTGGTATGCGGGCCTCTCATTGCAGTGGCTTCTCTTGTTGCTGAGCATGGGCTCTAGGTGCGCGGGCTTCAGTAGTTGCAGCACGCAGGCTCAGTAGTTGTGGCTCATGGGCTTAGTTGCTCGGCGGCATGTGGGATCTTCCCGGACCAGGGACACCAGGGTGTCCCCTGCATTGACAGGCAGATTCTTAACCACTGTGCCACCAGGGAAGCCCTGGCCTATACCTTTAAGGTAAAGCAAACTCATTTGCTTATTTCTAGTGCGTGAGTGAATTTGATCATTTGTATGCTTTCGAATAAAGTGAACGTGTTTTACTCTGCTATGCATAGATTCTTTCCCATCTTTACAGTAACCATGTGAATTAAGAATTATTTTTCCTCTTTGAGCAACTTGTGAATCAGAGTACTTGTAAATTTTAGAAGAACATGTGACTTAGAAAATGGCAGATCTGGAATTCAAACATACCTCTTTTTCTTAAATGTACTTGTATCAACATTCCTCATTCTTGTTACTGTATCTGTTCCTGTACATTTGTGAGTTTATTATAATTTCTAAGAATCAAGTGTCTTTCATGTGTTTAGTCTTTGCTACTGTGACTGAGTCCAATGGAGAATGATGATGAATCCTAGAGTGTGCTTGCCTTTTCAATCTCTATGACCTTTAGGATTGAAAAAAGAAATTACTGGTTTAAGTATGATTCCTGACTGATTTCTTGCCTCTAAATCCTATAGCACTTTACTACCTGGAAGGTCTGCAAAGAAGCTATGTAGGGGAGTGAAGTAGGAGGTGAGTGAGATTATATAATTTGGTTCAGAGATGACATAATTTCTCATTGTTCCCACGGTTTGAGGAGAAGGAACAAAGGAGAAGACACGTGGGAGTACAGAAAATGCAAGGTGGAGATATTAATGCCACAGTATAATCTTCCGTGGGCGTTTAGCCTGAGGACTAGAAGACTAAGGGGAGACATGCTGGTTGTCTTGAAATATTTGAAGAGTTGTCGTATGGAAGAGGGAGTAGACTTTTCCCTGTAGGCCCAGAGGCATAACTAGCATTAAGAGGTGAAAGTTACAGCAAAGAGAATTTTTTACTCGATATCAGGAAGAACTTTCTAATGTTGCACAGCATTGAAGTAGGCTGCTACATGAAGTCACAGGAAGTGTTCCTTCCAGTGCTGAGTACCTATGAATCAAGGGTACTGTGGAAGAGACCTTAGCAGGGATGGAAGGAAGAAGCAGAATCTAATCTAATCTAGCCTCTTTCTCATAGTGTGTGCATTTCTTTCTGTCTTTGTCTCTCTCTGCTCTTTTTTTCTTTCTTTCCTTCTTCCCTCCCTCCCTCCCTTACTTCCCATACATCATCTGTCTGTCTATCATCTCACTTTCAAAGAGACAAGTTTGAGAGAAAGGAAGGTTAATAGTGAAAAAAATATTCAGTGTGTGTGTGAGTATATGGGTGTGTGTGTGTGGAGTGTATTTTAGGGTATTGGGTGTAGGTTCTGTTTATATCACCCCTCTTTATATTTATGAACAAAGTAGTGACAGGGATAATTCTGTGATATCATACGAAACTTGAGAAGCAGATTCCCATAGCAGGATCAACTTTTGTAGCAGACAGAAGAAAATTGCTATGGGAAGTGACATACAAATATGATTGAAACCTAAGTAGGATAGAAGCATTAGAATCGTGGATGTCAGAAAAACGCTAGTCTCTAGTAATTGCCTGTAATCTTGAGGAGATCTCTGCATTTCCAGAGTACATGTGAGAGGGATCAATAATGAAAATGGACTTGAGGACACAGGGTGGGGGAAGGGTAAGCTGGGACGAAGTGAGAGAGTGGCATGGACATATATACACTACCAAATGTAAAATAGATAGCTAGTGGGAAGCAGCCACGTAGCACAGGGAGATCAGCTCCGTGCTTTGTGACCACCTAGAGGGGTGGGATAAGGAGGGTGGGAGGGAGACGCAAGAGGGAGGAGATACGGGGATATATGTATATGTATAGCTGATTCACTTTGTTATAAAGCAGAAACTAACGCACCATTGTAAAGCAATTATACTCCAATAAAGATGTTAAAAAATAAAATAAAAAATAATGAATTTCTTTTTTCACTAAAAAGACAGAGTGACCCAGCTGATGTATGGTTGTAGATAAAAGCATGTACATTTATATAGTTTATACCCTGATGCTTCACATAACATGTATCACAAGCTTTCCTTTCTCTTTGAATAATCATTGAAAATGTGACATTTTTTATGAGCACACAATAATATATCTTAAGAATAGACTACAGTGTGTTTATTGATTCATGTATTGAACATTTAGTTTCTTTCTATTTTTCTCTTGTATTAGTGCTACAATGAAGATACACGTACAGAAATATTTGTCATTCATCTGCTAATTTCCATTAATTATATTCCTTATGCATTTAGTAGATTAAAGCATATTAAAAATTTAAATTCCCTTGATTCTTAGTGCCACATTACTTTCTGAAACATCTGTACCAATCTATAATTCTATTAAGAAGGTGATATGAAAAAAAAATTAAAAGTCTCTCAACTCAGTAGAGAGGATAATATAAATAGACAGTAGGAAAAGACCTGTAGTACATTCGCATAGTGGCATTAGCATACAGACTACTCACAGATCCAATCCAGCAATATGTGAAAAGGATACACCATGACCAACTGGAATTTATCCCAGAAATGTAATTTTGGTTTAACATCTGTAAATCATTTAATATATAAAGCACCAACCCCACAAGAATATCTCAGTAGATGCAGAAAAAGAAGTTGACAAAATTTAACACCTCTACATGAAAAGAAAATCACTTAACAAGCTATTTGGGTTGGCCAAAAAATTCGTTCAAGATGGCACGGAACAACCCGAACAAACTGTTTGGCCAACTCAATGGCATTAGAAGGGAACATCCTCAGCCTGTAAGTGGCTTCTGTGAAGAACCCACAGCTAACATCATACTTAATTGGAAGAGACTGTACCTTTTCTCACTAAGGTTTAGAGGCAAGAGGAGGTTCACTTCAGCTACTTCTGTTCAACATTTTACTGGAGATTCTTGCCAGGGTAATTATACAAGAAAATGAAGTAAGTCATGCACATTGGAAAGATGTAAAATTATTTGCAAATGACATGTTTTTCTGTATAAAAATCCTAAGGAATACGCATGCACGTATGCAGCTATGAGATACACCACAAAGAGTAAATTCTAATGTAAACTGTGAACTTCAGTTAATAGTATATCAAAACTAGTTTATTAATGGTGTGGCTCAACAAATGTACCGCACTAATGCTAGCTGTTAATAATAGGAGAAAATATGGTGTGGATGAGAGAGGGTGTATATGGGAACTCTGGACTTTCTGTGAAAATTTTCTTTACCGCTGAAAGTGCTCTAAAAATAGAGTGAATTAAAAAAATGGGGAGGGGGAAGGGTAAGCTGGGACGAAGTGACAGAGTGCCATGGACATATATACACTACCAAATGTAAAATAGATAGCTAGTGGGAAGCAGCTGCATAGCACAGGGAGATCAGCTCCAAGATCAGCGTGGCGACCACCTAGAGGGGTGGGATAGGGAGGATGGGAGGGAGACGCAAGAGGGAAGAGATATGGGAACATATGTATATGTACAGCGATTCACTTTGTTATAAAGCAGAAACTAACACACCATTGTAAAGCAATTATACTCCAATAAAGATGTTAAAAAAATAAAATTCATATGGAATAAGAAAAAACATGGGAAAGCTGATAAATGATTTCAGGATACAAGATCAATTACAAAATTCAGTGACATCTCAGCACGCATGGAATGAACATTCTGAAAATGAAATTAAGAAAGCAGTTACATTTATAAGATTATCAAAAAAAATAAAATTTTATGAATAAATTTAACAAAAGAAGTAAAAATCTTATATTCTGAAAACTACAAACCATTGTTGAAATAACTTGTTGAAGACCTAAATAAATAGTATGACATTTCATGTTCAGGGATTGGGGGAAACAAAAAAATTGCCACCTTTGATTAGATGTTGGTTTATTAGATACGACATCAAAAGCACAAGTGATAAAAGAAAAAATGGATAAATTGGCATAAAAAGTACAAACTTTTGTTCCCGGTAGGACATCATCATGAAAGTGAAACCCCAGCCTATGAAGGGAGAAAATATTTGCAATTTATACATCTGATAAGGGACTTATATCTAGAATATATATTTTTAAAAAACTTTTAAAGCTCAATAGTAAAAAGACAATTTGATGAGAATATAGGCAAATATCTGAATAGACATTTCTTCAAAGAATATATTTAAATGGCCAATAAGCAAATGAAAAGATGCTCAAAAGCATTAGCCATCAGGGAAATGCAGATGAGAAGTACAATGAGATACCACTTCACACTGACTAGGATGGCTGTAATCAAAAAGTTAATAACAAATGTTGGCAACAAGGTACAGAAATTGGAATCTGAGTGAAATATAAAATATATGTCCACACAGATACATATACATAAATGTTCACAACAACTGTTCGTAATAATCAAACAGTAAAAGTATCACAGTTATCCATCAAGTGGAAATTATGGTATATCCATACAGAGGAATATTTTTTGGCAATACAAAGGAGTGAAGTACTGACACCTGCTACAAGGTGGATTCAATTAGCATAAAGTGAATGAAGCCAGAAACAAAAGACCACACATTGTTTGATTCCATTCATGTGAAATGTCCAGATGTCCAGAATAGGCAAATCCATAGGTACAGAAAGTAGAGTGTTTGTTGCCAGAGCTTGAGGGAGGAAGAGTGGAATCTGAAGAATTAGGAGTGACTGCTAATGAGTAATGCTAATGAGGGATTCTCTTTGGAGTTTTGAAAATGTTCTAAGGTTATTTTTGATCATGACTGCATAACTTTGTGAATATACTAAAATAAACAGTTGAATTGCATGTATGGTGTGTGAACTATATTTCAGTAAAGATAAGTAATCATTCTGAGTTCACCGTAACCCTATAAAAAGAATTGGATAACCCTATAGAGAGAATAGTATGTGAAGACAGGAAAATATAGGCCTATCTTATGTAACTATTATGAACCAATCATCAATAATATATTTGCAAACAGAAGCAGAGTTCTAAAAACTTGATAAATTGTGATCAGTGTTTGTACCAGTAGTTCAGAGATGTCTCAAAATTAGGAAGTGTTTAGATATAAAGCACTACATTATCATATAAAAAGAGAAAACCCATACGATTCTTTTATGGATTCTGAAAAGCCTTTTGTTATTATTCTATCTGGACTTCCAGTCCCAATATTGTGGTGAATTAAACTAAAATGCTTGGAAACCCTTTTATTTAAAAAGCATGCTGGACAAAATGTGAGAAAACTTTTCAGAACTTAGCTTGCAAGAGAAAAAAACCCAAAACACCACGTGCTATAAATAAAGAAGGCACTAAAAGCCAGAGAGACAAGTGTACGAGCTGATACTGCAGATGCTCCCCAGGATGAATGGGGAGGTCTAAGTAAAATGCAGGTCATCCAGATTAAGGGCATTTAATTTACATCTATATAGGAAAAGTTTACCAGGCCTTGCCCTTTGCAATGCAGGACATTAGAAAATTAAATCCCACAATATAGCCAGAACTCTTAAATACCTTTGCCTAAAGTGAAATGATAAAACTAAAGAAAAAGAGTCATTTTTGAGTAGCACACAAAATCTGAATTGGATTATTGAATTTTAAGAAACTGAGTTCATAAGAAACCATTTTCCACAAAGAAGACTTGCAGGCCCAAATATTTTCATTGCCAAATTCTGTCAAAACTTTTAGAAATAAATAATATCAGTCTTATAATATTTCAGAAAATATAGAAGAAGGAACACTTCTCAGCTCCCAGTAGGAAGCCAGCATTGTCCTGATACCAAAATATGACATAGAAATTACCAGAGAAAACTACAGACAGTATCTATCATAAATATAGATGAAAAAAGCCTACAAAAATTGGCAAAGGGACTCCCTCAATGTATAGAAAGTATAAAACGTCATGACCAAGTAGATTTTTTTTAACATGGAATGCAAGATGGGTTTAACATTTGAAAACCAGTCAATATAATCTATATTAACAGAGGATTAGAGAAGAAACATTATCTCAACACTCAGAAAACCAGAAGAGAAGGTTTTCTCCTCTACCTGATAAATGGCATCGTAGAAAAATCTTGTTTCCATCATACTTAATGATGAAAAGCTGAGCCCTAAGATCGGGAACAAGAAAAGGATATCTGTACTCACCATTTGTAGTCAAAATTTCATTACAGGCCCTAGCAAATCAAACAGTAAAAGAAAAAATATAAAAGGTAAACAGCCTAAAAAGGAAGAATCAAAACTCTCTTCATTTGAATATTAGATGATCATGAATGTTGAAAATACCAGGGGATACATAGGAAGACTACTAATGCTGGTAAGTGACTTTTGCAAGTTTTCTGGATACAGGATGAATATATAAAAATCAACTGCTGTTCTGCACGCCAGCAACAATGAATTGGAAAAATTTAAATACCATTCACAATAGCGTAATAAAACATGAAGTACTTAAGGATAAATTTATCACAATATATGCAAGACTTAAACACTGAGAACTATAAACTTAGCAGAGAACAATTTAAGAAGTCATCAATTAATGGTAAGATATTTGATATTCATGAATTTAAAGACTCAGTATTAAGATGTCTGTTCTTCCTAAAAGATAAAATAGATTTAATATAATCCCACTAAAAATACCAGGTATCTTTTTTGGCAGAAATTTTTAAGCTGATTCTGGGCCATGTATGAAAAAGCAACAGACCTATGATGTCAAAATGATTTAGAAACAGAACAAAGTTGTAAGACTTACGTTACCAAATTTCAAAGCTCACTAAAGAGTTTCTGTATATAGTCAATTGACTTTTTGAATAAAGTACCAAGGTAATGCAATGTGCAATGGATTATCGTTCCAACAAATAGTTTTGGAGAAACTGTATATCTATAGATAAACACTGACCTTATCTCACACCATATGCAGAAATGAACTCAAAATGGATCATTGACCTGAACATAAAAGTTAACATTACAGAGTTTCTGGAAGATAATATGGGAACATATTGCTGACTTTCAGGTAGGGAAAGGGTTGTTAGACATGACACAAAACCCGTTAGTCATAGAAGAGAGAAAATTGATGAATTGGAACCCTTTGAAACACCTGCTCTTTGGGAGACAGTTTTAAAAATGAAAAGTCAAATCACAGAGTGGAAGAAAATATTTTCAATATGTGTAACTGAGAAAGATCTTATTTACAGAGTATATAAAGAACATTTACAACTCAGAAATAAGAAAACAAAAACTCAGTTAAAAAAAAAATGGGGCAAAACCTTTGAAGAGGCAATTTGCAAAAGAACATACATGAATGACCAATAATCCTATTAAAAGTTGCTCAATATCATTAATCACCAGAGAAATGCAAATTAAAACTGCAGTGAGATACTGCTACACACCCACTGGAATTGCTAGGAATGAAAGACTCAATTTCAAGTGTCTTTGAGAATGTGGAGCAAGCAGTAGAAATTGCTGCTAGGAATTGTAATGGTACAACTTTGGACAATAATTTGCCAATTTTGTTACAAAATAAAATATACACTTAGCCTGTGACCAGCAATTTACCTGAGAGATTATTTCCACCAAAAATTTTCTACAAATGTTCACAGCCTGTTTACTGTATAGCCGGCCACTGGAAATAACTGAGGAATGGATAAATGACATAGCTCATGTGTACTGGGATGAACAGTGTCTTCCCAAATTCATATCTACCTAGAACCTCTGAGTATGGCCTTATTTGAAAATAGGGTCTTTGCAGAAATAATCTGGTTAAATTGAGGTCATACTGGATTAGGATGAGCCCCAATCTAATGACTGGTATCCTTTTAAGAACAGGGAATTTTGACAGTGATACACAGAAGGAAGAAGGCCGTGTGAAGACAGATTAGAGATACATTGCCTCAATCCAAGGAAAAGCAAGAGGCAAGGAGAGATTTTTCCCTAGAGTGCCCTGCCAACACGTTGGTTTGAGACTTCTCGCTTCCCGAACTATGAGACAGAAAAATTCTGTTATTTTAAGCCACCCAGTTTGTGGCAGTTTGTTACAGCAGCCTTAGGGAAGTAATCTACAATAGAGTACTACTGGGGGGGGGGGGACAATGAGTGAACTACTGATGGAGAAACAGGGATGTTCTCAAAAACATGCTGAAAAAAAGGAATAAGAAAATTCATTCCATATGATCTCCTTTATATGAAATACTAGAAAGGTAGAAATATAGTGAGATAAAGCCTAGTAGTATTTTCTTGGGTCTAGGTTTGTGAGGAGTTTACTGTACGTATGAGGTAACTTTATGGGGTAAAGAAAATATTTTTTAATAATTATATATACATTTGTCAATACTAATCAAACTGAACACTTAAAGTGGTTGCATTTTATGTTATCCAAACTATACGTCAAGAAAGTGTAATTAAAAAGTAAAAGCAATGTACACTCATTGTAGAAAATTTGAAAATAAAGGTCTCGTAATTCTATCACTTAGAAGTAAATCTAAATAACAAAGATAATAATAAATGTTAAATTTTGACATAGTCGAGATCATATTTTACAAAATTCTATTATACGCCATCTGCATGGTAGTCCCATGCTATGATTATATCATTTCTTTAAATTTTCTAATACTTTAAATATAGTTTTTTTATAGTTTCTTTTTTTTTTGCTTTAATTGTTTAATCCATCTGTGATTTATTTTGATGTGTGGTTTTCAAAATACAAATAATAGCAATAATGTATTGCAAACAGATACTGGATTTTGTATTCCATAATTATTTGAAGTAGCCTTTTATCATATAATACATTCATGAATATTCTTGAGTCTCTGGACCTTATATTCTAATCCATGGCTCTGTGTGTCTAGACTTATGCCAAAACAGCCACCCTAGTTTTCATGTGTTTATTTATATGTTTTAGTAATCACTTGTGCAAGACTTTTTCTCTTGTTTTTCATATCCTTTAAAATTCATCTACCTTTAGGTAAAACTCAGAATAATTTGTGGTGTTTTAGAAATAATATAGGTGTACTGATTACTTTTGGAGAAATTGATCTGCCTGGGTTCAAGTGATTCCACCCAGGAAGATGGAATTCTGAAAATTCTTTTAAGTTTCTCAATAAAATTTTTTAGATTTCTTAAGATATTATCTTTGTTATTTATATTACTTTCAGTATTATTTTATCATTTTTCAATTTTGAATAAGATCTATTTCTATTATATTTTCTCATTTATAAGGGAATTATTGTATTTAGTTTATAATCATCCATCTTCTGTTGCTTATGCTTGAAATTTGGTAGTTGCCGCTCGTATTTTCTAGTTAGGTAATCATATCACCTTAAAATAATTATTATCACCAATTTTCCAAAAGTTAAATCACTTATTCTTTCTCTGATAACGGGTAAGTCACTAAGACTAGTGTTAAATAATAGTTATGATAGTGGACACCATTTCTTGTCTTTTATTTCAGTGGAAATAATGTTGGCTTTTGAATTAAGATAAATACCCTTTGTCATTGAAAGAAAGACAGTGTTGCCCTGTGGCTAACAGTATGGCCTTTGGAGTAGTTCTGCATTTACTAGTTGACTGACTTTTGGTAATTTACTCAACATTCTGAACCTGTGTCTTCATTCGTAACAGAAGTGTTGATAGTGCCGATTTTATAGCGTTATTGGGAGGATTAAATTAAATAACAAATGTAAAATGTTTGCTGCAGTGATTGACATATAGTAAGCTCAGTATTAGCAGCAGCAGGTGAAGATGCTAAAGGAGCTTAAACCCTTTTCTCATTCTCCCTGTTTATATATACAGAATAAAATATAATTTATTATATTAATATAACATATTAATAGGATTCATCACCTTAAGCCATTTATTAATGGAATAAAAATTTACTCATCTTTAATACACAGATAGATTTGAGTTGCTGAGGTGGTATTAAAAATGTTTTTTAACCAGTGTATGTGTGATTAGTCTGTTCTTCTTTGTACTGTTTCTCTAAGGTTGTGGTATTAGGCTTAAACTAGCTTTGAAAGATACGAATTTTCGTACTTTTTGTAGATGATGGAACAGTTTATTTAGCATATTAACTATCCGTGTCTTGAAATTTGAAAAATATTTTCTGTAAAACAATATGAACCTAGTGCTATATTTGACATAATACTTGAGCTTTTTTAGTATTTTCCATTGTCATTATCTTACTCAAGATTTCTACCTCAAGAGAATTTGTACTAATATTAAAAAAGCAATGCCAATTTAATACATGAAAATAAGTTTTTATATTATTTTGTCTTCCTTTAGATGTTACCATAGTGTTTTAAAAAAATATGTTTATTGTTTGTAGTGGTTTACTTTCTGCTTCAGAAGTATGTTAAAACGGGTCTTCTTTTGGGGGGGGTTGTTGATGTTTTTTACTTTTTGATAATAAATTTCTTTTTCAGTTGCTTCTCTGTCTTCTTTTTGCCACGAAGGCAGTCCTAGGCTTCCTTTTTTCAAATGTTTTTTAATGACAATGCAGTTGTATTTTACCTTTTCTTGGACTGATCATATTCCTAGTTATTGAGAACTTGCTTTTCATAATAAGTGCTAATTGAATTTTATAGGTTCATGGAAAAATTAAGAAAACAACATACTTAGTTTTTCTCTTAGTAATGTGTCTCAGTCATTTCATTATGATGCCCAAAATATCAAATTGGGCTCTAAATTTGCATTTAAGGGATTGACAAAATTGAACAATAAATATAGAAAACTAGATGTATTACACAGCTTTACATATTGCCTGATTTAATATATGGGCTCCTCAAAAAGTTAAACATGAAATTACCACCTGACTTAGTAATTCTATTCCTAGATCTATACCCAAATGAAATGAAAGCAGATATTCAAACAAATACCTGTATAGAGTGTTCATAGCAGCCTATTCACAATAGCTGAAAGGTGAAAACAGCCCAAATGTCCATCAACTGATAAATGGATAAACAAAATGTATTTCCACGTGGTGGACTATTTCATAGGCATAAGAAGGAATAAAGTACAGATTCATGCTACAGCCTGGATAGATCTTGAAAAATTTGTGATAAATGAAAAGAATCAGACACAATAGATCAAATATTATGTGATTTTATTTATATGAAATGTCCAGAATGGCCAATCCATAGATATAGAAAACAGATTGGTTGTTTTGTCAGGGAAATGATGGCTTATTTAATGTAATAATGTAATCTTATTTGGGGGTCATGAAAAATTTTTAGAACTAAAGAGAGGCAGTGTTTGTACAGAATTGTGAATGTACTAAATTCCACTGAACTGTATACCCTGAAATGACTGATTTTGTGTTATGTGTTATGTGATTTTGTGTTTGTGTTATGTTAATTCCACCTTAATAAAAAACAGTGATGTAAATGTGATTGTAGGAAGAACATCAATGAATTTGAAGATATATTTAAAATGAACTCGTATGAAGTTAAGTGATGTTGTTTCTCTTTTCCTTATTCACCTTACTAAACTCATGTTGTTACTCAGTCTCATAAGAATTATGAGAATTGATTTAATGATTCACTGAACGTAAAATTCTCTCAAGAGGAAAAAAGATACATAGGTCTTTGTTTCAAGAATAGCTTCTGCTTTGAAAATAAATGGTGATTTCTGATTTCAGTGTCGGAATTGATTTTAATTAGGAAAAGACCTTTCTGTCTCTGAGAATCACATGGTTTCTTTTTAAAAAGGCAAAAATTAATTACACATACCAGTGTCATGATAAGTGATATAGCCTATTGACCCTAGAATTTGACTTGTTGGATCTGTTTTATAAATGAACGTAATATTATTGCTTAATACTGTTTAATGTGGGAAAAGGGCACTTGGTGTCATAAAGAAAATGCCATAAGATGGTTTCCATCTGCAGTAGAAAGAGACACTGATAGATGGGAATGTGAAAGAGTACTTTTAAAGCCAGACTTCGGTGCCGCGGACCTCATTTTGCAGTGGTTGTGAGCATGGTTCTGTGAAGGAATTGGTAGATATTTTTGCTTCACTAGAAGGGTCTTGTGTTCACCTGGAATTCATTCATCCTTTTCCCCGTATTTCTGTTCTTGCCTTGTCAGAGAGCCCAGAGGGATTCTTTAAAATGTAAATCAGATCATGTCAACACCACGGCCCTCAAAACAGCACTTGCTGTTCCTATTGCCTGGAATGTTCTTAAGATTTGTGTATAACTCAGTCCCTTAATTTCTTCAAGTCTCTCTTCACATGTGTCCTTATGAGTAACTTCCCCAGCACCTCCTGTTCTTTTCTTCTCCAGCAGTTATCATTGACACACTATGTATTTCACTTATTTCTTCATTTATTTTTTTTGTCTCCCTCATCTACACTGTAAGTTCCATAAGGACAGGGGGATTTTTGTCTGCTTTTCTGTTCACTGCTGTATTCCCAGCGCCCAGAAAAGGCCTGCCTTTAGTAGGCACTCAGTAATTACTGGTTGAGTTAATGAATGCAGTCTCTTTGGTATATGGTGGATCTGTTCAATCTAAAGACTCATTTCTATCATTATTTACGAATAATTTTTTTTCCCTTTGGTAACTTCCTCTCTGTTCTTTCTTTCTGGAATTCCTATTAATCAGATTTCTGCAATAAGTTTCTTTTGTCATTTTACTCTAGTTTGAAGAGATTCTTGATAACATCCCTTTTAAGGACTTCCACTTTAAAAAATTGGTGATGTTTAATTTCCATGAATTCTCATTTGTTCTCTTATAGTTGCCTTTATAAAACATCCTGTCCTTATTTTATTGGTGCAACTAGTCATCATCCTAGATATATCTGAAGGGTCTAATTAGATTTTTTGCTCCTTTTCTCTTCCGTGAATTATATCTCTTCCCACCAGTGTAAAATGTCCAGTTTAATCCTCTTTATGTTTCTGTTTTGTACATTTTGTACATTGCTGATGTATATAAATATATGCTTATCTTCAAATATATACTTATCCTTGATGGTTAATCATTTTTTTAAAATGCAGGCCTAGGTTGCTTATTGGTAAAATGGATTGTTTCCCTGATAGGTTCCTTCCTTGTCTGAAGAGGAAGAGTTCTGTGTCATTTAATAAGTATTGTAGCCTACTTGATTTTTGCTTTATTGTTCTTTGGAGAATTAGTTAATAACCGGTCCACCCTGATCCCTACCAAGCCACAAGTGGTCTGGTGTGCAAAACCCCTCCAAGAAGGCCAGCTCTTGCAGGCCATTCTTTTCAACATCCCTTTAAATACTCACCTTCTTTTCTGTTTTGCTCCCACATGCATACCTTCCAACTTGGAAGGTGTGGCATTTCCAAAGCTGTACTAGGAAGGTTGGCTCCCACCCAGTTGTAGCTTTCCTCGTGTGTCTTCTGACTGTGACATCCCCCTCTTTGTTCTACACATAAGTGGGCTGACATCCAATTTTTTTTATTTTACAGAATTTTATGAGTAATTTTTATCTTCTAAGTATCGTCTCTCATTACCCCGCATTTTCCTCAATGTTGTATGTTTACTCCCTTGTGTGTTTATTTACTATAATTTAAATGGGATTCTGGAAGGTAGGGGCAGTACATGCATGTACTCAGTTTATCATCTTGATCCAAAGCCAATAAATATTACTTTGAGGTTTATAGTCATTTTTTAAGTGAAGGAAAAATGTTACTCTTCACGCATTTCTTCCTCACTAACACCCCTGTTGTGGACTGAATTCTTGGTTCTCAAGTTCATAGGTTGAAGCCCTAATCCCCATTGTGACTGTATGTGGACATAGGATTTTTAGGAGGTAATTAAAGTTAAATGAGGTCATAAGGATGGGGTTCTAATCTGATAGCATTGGTAACCTTACACACGCATGTACCACGGAAAGGTCCTATGAGCATACAGCAGGAAGATGGCCGTCTTTAAACCAGGAAGAGAGCTCTCACTAGAATCTGACCATGTTGTCACCCTGAACTTGGACATTCAGCCTCCAGTACTGTGAAAAATAAATTTCTGTTATTTAAGCCACTGAGTCTATAGTATTTTCTTAAGGCAGTCTAAGCTGACTAAGGTGACCCCTAATCAGATATTGATAATTGTCTGTTCCCTCTTTTGGGACCTAGGTTGCGTCCTTTGAGATTCCCTTCTGCCTAGGTGACTTCCTGGCAAAGACATATACCCAGCATCTTCCCTTCCCACTGAGTGCCTAGCCTTTGTTACCAGTCTTGTGTATTGTTTTTCTTCATCTAAGGCAAAGTCCTTAATACCTTTTTGAAAAAAGTGATTTGGCCCAGGTAAAAGTCTGAAAGTGCTGTAATTTTAGAATACTCTGCAATTTCCTTCCGAGTTAAGCTTTTAACACCTTACTTATCAAGTCACGTTTTTCCTTGCAAATGTTACACATTCTCCTACTGGCCTAACATTTCACCTCAGGTTTAGCTTCTAAAAATGTCAGTAAATGTATTAGTAATTGATTTTCTTTGCAAAGGAGTTTTAATGCACTCAGGAGGCTAAAATGTACTCTGGTGGCAGGTGGATGTGCTTTATAATTTTTTGTTTTAACTAAAAGGACTAGCAGTATTTAGAAATAATCAAATGAAATTCCCTTAAGGTAAAAAAGAGAATCCGAAAATGGGAAGGGATGGGACTTCAGCTTGTGGAGTCCACATGTTTCCTTTTGTTGGTATGAAAACTGAGACTTAAAAATGCTATTACACACATTCTAAGGAGTGTAATTAAGGCATAGATTTTATGTTTTAGGATTTTGGTCACTATTCTCTTTTGCTATGAGGTTTTTATTTTAGTATTTTAATAATTAATACACTTATTTTTGAGCAGCTTTAGATTTATAGAAAATCTAATCTGAAAGTACAGAGAGTTCCCTTATACCCTCTCATCAATACTCAATGTCCCCACTCAGTGTCACATCTTGCATTGGTGTGATACATTTGTTAAAATTCATGAGGCAACATTCATACGTTATTTTTAACTAAAGTCCATGTTATTTTAATGAATTTATTTTATTTTGTTGATTTTATTTTTGGCTACGTTGGGTCTTTGTTGCTGCACGCGGGCTTTTCTCTGGTTGGGGCGAGCAGGGGCTACTCTTCGTTGTGGTGTGCAGGCTTCTCATCGTGGTGGTTTCTCTTGTTGGGAGCACGGGCTCTAGGTGCGTGGGCTTCAGTAGTTGTGGTTCGCGGGCTCTAGAGTGCAGGCTCAGTAGTTGTGGCGCATGGGCTTTGTTGCTCTGTGGCATGTGGGATCTTCCCTGACCAGGCCTTAAACCCGTGTCCCCTGCATTGGCAGGCGAATTCTTAACCACTGTGCCACCAGGGAAGCTCCGAAAGTCCATGTTTTACAAGAGGGTTCACTTTTGCTGTTGTACGATATATGGATTTTGATAGATACACAGTGACATATCCACCATTATGATATCCTAAAGGGTAGTTCCCCACCTTAAAAATCCCATGTTCTGCCTATTCATCCTTCCTTCCCCCTGAACCCCTAGCAACCACTGCTCTTTACTGTCTCCATAGTTTTGCCTTTTTTTTTAGAATGCCTTATAGTTGGAATCATACATTATGTAGCCTTCTTAAACTGACTTCTTTTACTTAGAAATATACATTTAGGGTTTCACCCGGTCTTTTCATGACGTAATAGCTCATTTCTTTTTAGTGCTGAATAATAGACCATTTGTTGGGTGTACCATAGTTTATCTATTCACTTATTAAAGGGCATCTTGGTTGCTTCCACGTTTTGACAATTATGAATAAGTCTGCTATAAACATCTGTGTGCAGGTTTTTGCAATGACATAGGTTTTCAGCTTCTTTGAGTAAACACCAAGGACTGTGATTGCTGGATCTTATCTTAAGAGTATGTTTAGTTTTATGAGAAACCGCCAAACTGTCTTCCGAATTGGCTGCAGCATTTTGCATTTTCACCAGCAAAGAGTGCGAATTCCTGCTGTCTATATCCTATTTGTATAAATGTATTTCTAATAGTCTAAGAATAGAAAATTTGCCCAATAGAGAAAAATCAAAAGTTATCTGTAATCCTACTGACACAACTATTTTCTTCTAATATTTTTGTGTATGTTTTCATGTACACAATAATACAGCACATAGTTTGTTTCTTTTCCTTTAGACAGAAATCTTAAAATGCCATATTGTTACCTACCCTTCAAAACAAAACTTTAATGATTGATTAATACTACCTTGTATGGGTTTGCCATAATTTACATAAACCATTTTCTTAAAGTGGCTTCTAATTGTCCTTTATTATAAATAACACTGAAATCAAAAGTTCAGGTATGTTGGAGTATTCTGTCTTCATATTTGTTAGATTTTGGAATGTGGTTTCATGCTTAACACTTTTAGGCTTTGAAAGCAGGAAATAAATGTTAATTTTTAGGAAGTAAAAAAAGAACAAAAATGATAATGATAGGAAACCCCTATGTAATACCTACCATGAGCCAGGTACTATTCTGAGCATTTTATTGATATTAAGTCAGCTAATGCTCACAACAATCTGAGGAGGTTTGGAGCATTATTAGCCCTATTTTATTATTTTATTTTATTTATTTATTTTTGTGGTACGTGGGCCTCTCACTGCTGTGGCCTCTCCCGTCACGGAGCACAGGCTCCGGAGGCGCAGGCTCAGCGGCCATGGCTCACGGGCCCAGCCGCTCCGCGGCATGTGGGATCCTCCCGGACCGGGGCACGAACCCGTGTCCCCTGCATCGGCAGGCGGACTCTCAACCACTGCGCCACCAGGGAAGCCCTATTAGCCCTATTTTAAAGCTAAGGAAACCAAATGTAACTTGCTCAAGGCCTCACACCCAGCAAGCAGTGGGATTGAGCTTTGGAATCCATGCCTGTCTCTAAACAATACTGGTAACAGCTTCACTCCACTATTGAAAGAATATTTGACTTGCATAATTTAAGGTGGAATTCAATCTTTTTAAGGTCATATAGATTTCATTATGGCCTCTGGTCTTAAGTATGTCCTATCTTCTAGGCATTTGCGTTTGTAGCTCTTGGCAAAGCAGTGAAGTTCTTCTGTGTTATGGGGGGTGACTGGTACAGTGTGAGAAAGACCTGCCTCAACTGCATATGTTGCTAATATTTGGAGGATTGATCAATTCTCTAACATCTCTTCCCTGTAGCTGTATCTTGGCAGATGAGTGATGCTAAACAAATACCAGACAGCTGTGTAGACCAATGGTTATGAAGATTCATCATCCCCAACCCAACCTCGGTTGTGTCTTTATGTACGTAAATCTTTTTACTTTCGCTCCTTTCAAGCAGCTATTCCAAACACTCACTGTCCTCAGTAAGCCCCACACCAAACAGTATTGCTTTGACTGTCAGTAGCGGTCTACACAATCCACTTCCCTGTAAGAATTCAGAATGCTACTGAAATTGTTGGTAACAAACTATAAGCTCCTTTTGCTTGTCATTTCCCCGCATCCCTTTTGGAAGGACCTAGGCTTCTAGTCAGGGCAACAGACACTAGGTTTGGAAAGGACAAAAGGGATGATCCATGAACTAACCACATTAGGAATCCAATTTGAAGCCAAAAGAGAAGAATATAGCTTTACAGATACGTCTGCTTTCTGGGCGTGGATACTCTATAAAAATGTAAATTCTTATAAAAGATGAATTATAATTATTGATACTTTTCATAGTTGTAGATTAGTCAGATTATAGTCATTTTAGATGTTATACACAAATTAAAGTCTACTTTTATAATACAGGTATCTAAATTTTATAAAATATTTAATTAAATATGTTTAGATATTAATAATATTTATATGCCTAAAAATGATAATCAAGTCTAGCCTTTCTTTTCCAGTGCTCTTTCTAAGACACCCTGGAGAAATATGCATCTTCCCTTGAAGGAGGTCCCTGTGATGTGTGACTTTTTAAAAGAACTCTAGCTGTCTTTATGCATATCAATTCCTCCACCGTGCTATGTATTTCTTTTTTATTTTTCCTAGTGCCTTGGGTTGGATGTTTGTGTTTTATTTTTCCTTCTTTATTTTTTCAAATATGCAAGTTTCAAAATTATGGATTTTCCTTGGTGTACAACTTTGGTCACATTTCACAGATTTTTATATGTAGTATTCGAATTAGTTACTCTATTAATATTTTCTAGTGACATTTTTAAACTTCCATATTTTCTTGGGAATTACTTAGGGAAATTTTGTTTTGGGAATATTTTGTCTTTAGTTTTAATTCGGTCAACTTTTCTGCATCATCTTTACCTCTTAATTTACAGCTTGTCTGTAACCAATCATTTGCTCTCATATATTGACCAGATATTTAATGCAGATCGGGGGCCTGACACTGCACTAGATTTTAGTGAAAGAGACACTGTACCTGGTTTTAAGGAAGCTAAAATATTGGGCTGGTTGTATATAAGTAACAAACAGGAGCAAAACAGTGGTAAATGTACTGTGACTTTACACTTAAAACTGAGTGTGGTCACAGCTGAAAGATGCTGTCGTCTTGCAACGTGGAGATGCCAGACAAAAGTCTTCATAGAGGAGATGGCAGGTCTGAAGAGTTTTGAGAGGAGAGGTATTTGTCAGGTAGTAACAAGAGGAAAAATCAACTGTATTCTAAAGTCTAATAACTTTGGAGAGGGATTCTTCCTCTTCTACATAATCTCTTGTCCTGTGATCTCCATCCTGTCCCATTCTGTATCCCAAAAAGATCATTTTTCCCCTTTCTTTCCTTATCTTCAACTTCTTTCTCCCTACTTGTTGCCCCCCAAGTTTATACAGTTATATCCACATGGTACACGTTCTAACACACACTTCCCCACATGACACCATCATTACCTCTTCACCTAAACTCTTCATCCTTGTCTAGCTGTTAATTTTTTTCATTTTAAAATCAAAACATTTTAATCAATAGTCAGACTTTTCTATCCCCATTTTCTTATTGTTTTGGCTATTCTAGACCACTGTAATACAATTTTCATCCTTACAGACAGCAGGAACTAATTTGGCTAAGGTCACCACTGACTAACTGCAAAATTGAATGGCCATCTCTCATTACTATTTTATTTTTTGGAGGCACATGACACATGATTTTATATAATATATAAAGTTATGTAATTATAATTACAGTGTGTACACACACACACACACACACACACACACTGGACTATATATATAGTCACGATAGGGATAATTTGCTTGCCTGTATCCCCCTTACTGGGCTGTATAAATGTGACAGCAAGAGATATAATGCCTTACTCATTTTTGTAGCCTTAGTGCTTATATCAGTAGTTGTATATAGTAGATACTGGAAGGTTTAGTGAACTCAGCTTTACCAGCACTTATTCAGATATTCAGATCTCCTGTTTAGATTTGTACTTGGTGTGTTGATGGATTTAGGCCAAATCTGTCCAATTATCATCTTCATGTCCTATAGTAATTCTTAATATGCTATGCCCTAAATTACTGTATTTTTTGTTTTCTTTGTGATACTACATCTTCACTAAGGAGCTGGTATAAATGTTTGAACCAATTCTTCATTCAAAACAAGCTTTGCCATCTGCTGGGTGGGGATGTTATTTTATGAGAAGGAAATCAAATACTCCACTATTGTGGAAACTTGGCCCTTCAAGTTATGGGAATTTTCTAATGGAGTGTTTTGAAAATTTCAACAAGCCGTAAATGTTTGATTTGAGGCAAACTCTGATTATAGTTTACTGACTGTTCTATATTTCTTTTTCTTTCTTACCTTCTCTGTCTCTTGGGAGGAGGGAAATTTTTTCTCTTTTTAGTGACAAGTCATTAGTTGTAAAATATGTTTGATGCTGCAGGTGAACTTATTTTCCTAGATACAAAGTTTTCAACTTCCTATGCTAGGCAGGTGGAGTGGGGTCTGTTCACTTTAGTCTGTATATGGACTGCTTTAAATAGGAGCTGCACTGAGCTTTTGGTAAGGCTTGGTAGACTTCTGACTCAGCACTGATGTCCGAGTGTGATAACTAGAATCCCTTTCCCTGGCTGGTCCTGAACTTTCATTTTCATCTCTCAGCAAAAAGAAACTACAGAAAACGTTACACCACTTTGCAGAAGACTCGAGCTTAGCTTTTAGCATCCTGCCACTTGTAGCTTCAGAATTTGACAGAGTTCTTGAGTTAAAACCATATGTATGCAAGGACTGGTTTTCTTTTCTCTCTTTCCTTCTTTATTTTTGGCTACGTTGGGTCTTCGTTGCTGCACATGGGCTTTCTCTAGTTTCACTGAGCGGGGGCTACTCTTCGTTCCAGTACACGGGCTTATCATTGCAGCGGCTTCTCTTTTTTCGGAGCACGGGCTCTAGGCGTGTGGGCATCAGTAGTTGTGGCACGTGGGCATCGGTAGTTGTGGCACGTGGGCTCAGTAATTGTGGCTCGTGGGCTCTAGAGCGCAGGCTCAGTAGTTGTGGCTCACGGGCTTAGTTGCTCCGCGGCATGTGGGATCTTCCCGGACCAGGGCTCGAACCCGAGTCCCCTGCATTGGCAGGCGGATTCTTAACCACTGCACCACCAGGGAAGCCCAGGACTGGGCTTCTACTGTGCCCTTCTAATTGGGTTTTTGTGCCATGGAGCTTTGGATTTTCTCTGTAGTTTCCTGATATTCTGTACTAACAAACACTTTGTATCTTTTTTCTCAGCAACAACTCTCAGCTGGGCAAAGACCACGTTTTCAGCCTCTTGCCCTGAACCCATTAATGACAAACCCTCCTAGGGATAAAAGCATAATGCTTGTCCGCTCACCTCTCAGTGTTTCTCCTCTGTCCAGAAACTTGACCCCTTGGGTCCTTGTTTATTCAGTAGCTCCCTGATGCTTTTAAGTAGACATTATTTGCATTTTATATAGCTTTTGTATTTGCTTTTTCCCTGTGTGTTAGTTAGCCTTAAGATACTATATTCTTTTGTCTTGAGTTATTTGTAAAACACTGAAGCACTGAAACAATGTTACAATCAATTTTCTTTATGGTTGCATCTTGCACAAGGCTATTAATATTACATAATGAAGTTAGAAGATAAATTAGCTACATTTTAAAATTATAAGTAACAGTCTGCTTCTATGGAGTCAAAAATACGGAAAATTTTATCCTTATATATGTATAGTCATAGTCTATTGTTTTTTAATTAAATTTACATATTCCAAGTGAAATTGAATGGACAAGAGGAAAATTATTTGATTGCAAATCACTGAAGTCATTAACAAAGTTCCTGATTAAATTGCCTTTGCTACTCTGTACACTTGAATATTGATTTATTTATTTTTCTATATTTTCTTTTTTTTTAAAACATCTTTATTGGAGTATAATTGCTTTACAATGTTGTGTTAGTTTCTACTGTACAACAAAGTGAATCAGCTGTACATATACATATATCCCCATATCCCCTCTCTCTTGCGCCTCCCTCCCGCCCTCCCTATCCCACCCCTTTGGGTGGTCACAAAGCCCCAAGCTGAATTCCCTGTGCTATGTGGCTGCTTCCCACTAGCTATCTATTTTACATTTGGTAGTATATATATATGTCAATGCCACTCTCTCAGTTCGTCCCAGCTTCCCCACCCCCTGCACCATGTCCTCAAGTCCATTCTCTATGTCTGCATCTTTATTCCTGTCCTGCCCCTAGGTTCATCAGAACCTTTTTTTTTTTAGATTCCATATACATGTGTTAGCATACGGTATTTGTTTTTCTCTTTCTGACTTACTTCACTCTGTATGACACACTCTAGGTCCATCCACCTCACTAAAAACAACTCAGTTTTGTTTCTTTTCTATGGCTGAGTAATATTCCATTGTATATATGTGCCACATCTTCTTTATCCATTCGTCTGTCGATGGACATTTATGTTGCTTCCATGTCCTGGCTATTGTAAATAGTGCTGCAGTGAACATCGGGGTGCATGCGTCCTTTCAAATTCTGGTGTTCTGCGGATATATACCTAGGAATGGGATTGCTGGGCCGTATGGTAGGTCTATTTTTAGTTTTTTAAGGAAGCTCCATACTGTTCTCCATAGTGGCTATATCAGTGTACGTTCCCACCAACAGTGCAAGAGGGTTCCCTTTTCTCCACACCCTCTCCAGCTTTTATTGTTTGTAGATTTTTTGATGATGGCCATTCTGACTGGTGTGAGGTGATACCTCATTGTAGTTTTGATTTGCATTTCTCTAATGATTAGTGATGTTGAGCATCCTTTCTTGTGTTTGTTGGCAGTCTGTATATCTTCTTTGGAGAAATGTCTATTTAGGTCTTCCGCCCGTTTTTTGATTGGGTTGTTTGTGTTTTTGATATTGAGCTGCAGGAGCTGCTTGTAAATTCTGGAGATTCATCTTTGTCAGTTGCTTCGTTTGCAGATATTTTCTCCCATTGTGAGGGTTGTCTTTTCGTGTTGTTTATAGCTTCCTTTGCTGTGGAAAAGCTTTTAAGTTTCATTAGGTCCCGTTGTTGATTTTTGTTTTTATTTCCATTTCTCTAGGAGGTGGGTCAAAAAGGATCTTGCTGTGATTTATGTCATAAATGTACACTTGAATATTTAATGATAACTTTCAGCTATTAAATTGCTGTATTATAATGTCATTTTGCATATTATGACACACATTAATATGACTAACATCTTAACAGATTTATATACTAAAAATAAACTTCTAAAAACTTATTTCTGGAGTAGTCTGTAGATAGTTATTTTTTTAACATGTTCGAAAAGAAATTTTTAAAAATTAAGCCTTAGAAAAGCAATTGGCAAAAGTTTACATGCCATTCAGTAGGTTGGGCCTTTCAAATTTTATATTTCCATTTATAGAAGTAAGAATGGGGGGAAATTCCCTGAATAATTCTGACTTTCTGGACACATTCCCTTTAGTTGTAATGTTTTCTATTCGGGATACATAGACTTCATATTGGGTTTATCCATAAAAAAATACATGAAAAATAAGTTGTATTCAAATAATACAAATGTTGTATACATAGCAAGTAACTGGCTTAACTGTTTTCTCTCTTTATTATTTGGTTATTCAGCTAAAGTAGGCATCACAACCATTTGTTTCAACGTCCAGCAGAAGGCTACAATGCTGTTGTTATGTGTGATTCAGTTGTCATATTTTTAATATTTTGATGGATGAAATATATAATTTAAATGTAGCAAGTACTGAAAGTGATCTGAAGTGGAATCTCAGCCTGTGAGAACAAGCTGCATGAAACATGAATAATCTACAGGTTAGAGAAGCTAAGGGGACGAAAGTGAAGTTTATCTGCAGAGGCACTTAAATAAAATAAATGAGTAAATAATTCATAATCTAAATAATACCTCAGAAGTACATATGCTGTTGTTTTTATTCTGTTTGCTCTTCTTTTGTATAATCCTATTAGATATGCAGTTAGATAATCCATTTGTATATTTTTTAATGAGAGAATTTTAAAAGTAAGTCACAGATCACGAATTTTTAAAAATTATTTATTTATTTTTGCCTGTGCTGGGTCTTCGTTGCTGCGCATGGGCTTTCTCTAGTTGTGGCACGTGGGGGCTACTCTTCGTTGAGGTGTGCAGGCTTCTCACTGTGGTGGCTTCTCTCGTTGCAGAGCACAGGCTCTAGGTGCACAGGCTCAGTAGTTGTGGTGCGCGGGCCCAAGAGTGCAGGCTCCGTAGTTGTGGTGCATGGGTTTAGCTGCTCTGCGGATGTGGGGATCTTCCCAGACCAGGGATCAAACCCATGTCCCCTGCACTGGCAGGTGGATTCTTATCCACTTCCACTACGCCACCGGGAAGTCCAATCATGAATTATTTTAACCTCTAAATACACTGGAATACAGAATATGAAACTTTGAGCTATACAAACCATATTGTTATAAAAAGTGGAAAGACACTAACTTAAAGCAGATGGATCCAGGGGTCTAGAACAGTTTTTAAGAGGATATGTCAACTAGTTCCACTCACGTACAGAAAAAGTAAGTATCACATGGGCCACTGCTAATTATGGACCAGACTTACAATGGCCATGCAGCCTGATCTCATCCCTTGTGTGATACAGTTCTTTGCAGTTCAACATGATGCAGTCAACACCTCTTATTTTTCTACTCAAGTTGTTATTATGTTAGATTATCAATTTTCTACTTGTATTTGGAAGAATGAACAACAGGAAATTTAATCAACCTATACAATATTTTTTTGAAATTTATTTTATTTATATATTTTTATACAGCAGGCTCTCATTAGTTATCTATTTTATACACATTAGTGTATACATGTCAATCCCCATCTCCCAATTCATCCCACCCCCACACCACCTTCCCCCGCTTGGTGTCCATACCTTTGTGCTCTACATCTGTGTCTCTGTTTCTGCCCTGCATACTGGTTCATCTGTACCATTTTTCTAGGTTCCACATATAGGCGTTAATATACGATATTTATTTTTCTCTCTCTGACTTACTTCACTCTGTATGACAGTCTCTAGGTCCAACCACGTCTCTGCAAATGACCCAATTTCGTTCCTTTTTATGGCTGAATAATATTCCATTGTAGATATGTATCACATCTTCTTTATCCGTTCGGCTGTTGTTGGGCATTTAGGTTGCTTCCGTGACCTGGCTGTTGTAAATAGGGCTGCAATGAACATTGGGGTGCATGTGTCTTTCTGAATAATGGTTTTCTCTGGGTATATGCCCAGGAGTGGGATTGCTGGGTCATATGGTAGTTCTATTTTTAGTTTTTTAAGGAAGCTCCATACTGTTCTCCATAGTTGCTGTATCAATTTAAATTCCCACCAACAGTGCAAGAGGGTTCCCTTTTCTCCACACCCTCTCCAGCATTTGTTGTTTGTAGATTTTCTGATGATGTCCATTCTAACTGGTGTGAGGTGATACCTCATTGTAGTTTTGATTTGCATTTCTCTAATGATTAGTGATGTTGAGCATCCTTTCTTGTGTTTGTTGGCCATCTGTATGTCTTCTTTGGAGAGATGTCTATTTAGGTCTTCTGCCCATTTTTGAATTGGGTTGTTTGTTTTTTTTAATATTGAGCTGCATGAGCTGTTTATATATTTTAGAGATTAATCCTTTGTCCGTTGATTCATTTGCAAATATTTTCTCCCATTCTGAGGGTTGTCTTTTCATCTTGTTTACACTTTCCTTTGCTGTGCAAAAGCTTTGAAGTTTCATTAGGTCCCATGTGTTTATTTTTGTTTTTGTTTCCATTACTCTAGGAGGTGGGTCAAAAAAGATCTTGCTGTGATTTATGTCAAAGAGTGTTCTTCCTATGTTTTCCTCTAAGATTTTTATAGTGTCTGGTTTTACATTTAAGGCTCTAATCCATTTTGAGTTTATTTTTGTGTATGGTGTTGGGAATTGTTCTAACATCATTCTTTTACATATAGCTGTCTGGTTTTCCCAGCACCACTTATTGAAGAGACTGTCTTTTCTCTATTGTATATCCTTACCTTCTTTGTCATAGATTAGTTGACCCTAGGTGCCTGGGTTTACCTCTGGACTTTCTATCCTGTTCCATTGTTCTGTATTACTGCTTTTGTGCCAGTACCATATTGTCTTGATTACTGTAGCTTTGTAGTATAGTATGAGGTCAGGGAGTCTGATTCTTCCAGCTTCGTTTTTTTCCTCAAGATTGCTTTGGCTATTTGGGGTCTTTTGTATCTCAACACATATTTTAAGATTTTTTGTTTTAGTTCTGTAAAAAATGCCATTGATAATTTGATAGGGATTGCATTGAATCTGTAGATTGCTTTGGGCAGTATAGTCATTTTCACAATATTGATTCTTCCAATCCAAGAACATGGTATATCCCTCCATCTTTGTCATCTTTGATTTCTTTCATCAGAGTCTTATAATTTTCTGAGTATAGGTCTTTTACCTCCTTAGGTAGGTTTATTCCTAAGTATTTTATTCTTTTTGTTGCAGTGGTGAATGGGATTGTTTCCTTAATGTCTCCTTCTGATCTTTCATCGTTAGTGTATAGGAATGTGAGAGATTTCTGTGCATTAATTTTGTATCCTGCTGCTTTACCAAATTCATTGATTAGCTCTAGTAGTTTTCTGGTGACATCTTTAAGAATCTCTTTGTATAGTATCATGTCATTTGCAAACAGTGGCAGTTTTACTTCTTCCTTTCCAATTCGTATTCCTTTTATTTCTTTTTCTTCTCTGATTGCTATGGCTAGGACTTCCAAAACTATGTTGAATAATCGTGGCAAGAGTGGACATCCTTGTCTTTTTCCTGATATTAGAGGAAATGCTTTCAGTTTTTCACCATTGAGAATGATATTTGCTGTGAGTTTTTCATATATGGCCTTTATTATGTTGAGGTAGGTTCCCTCTATGCCCACTTTCTGGAGATTTTTTATCATAAATCGGTGCTGAATTGTCTCAAAAGCTTTTCTGCATCTATTGAGATGATCATATGGTTTTTATTCTTCAGTTTGTTAACATGGTGTATCACATTGATTGTTTTGCATGTATTGAAGAATCCTTGCGTCCCTGGGATAAATCCCACTTAATCATGGTGTATGATCATTTTACTGTGTTGTTGGATTCTCTTTGCTAGTATTTTGTTGAGGATTGTTGCATCTATATTCATTAGTTATATTGGTTTGTAATTTTAGTTTTTTGTAGTATCTCTCTCTCATTTTGGTATCAGGGTGATGGTGGCCTCGTAGAATGAGCTTGGATGTGTTCCTTCCTCGAATTGTTTGGAAGAGTTTGAGAAGGATGGGTGTTAAGCTCTTCTCTAAATGTTTGGTAGAATTCACTTGTGAAGCCATCTGGTCCTGGACTTTTGTTTGTTGGAAGATTTTAAATCACAGTTTCCATTTCATTACTTGTGATTGGTCTGTTCATATTATCTATTTCTTCCTGGTTCAGTCTTGGAAGGTTATACCTTTCTAAGAATGTGTCCATTTCTTCCAGGTTGTCCATTTTATTGGCATAGAGTTCCTTGTAGTAGTCTCTTATGATGCTTTGTATTTTGTGGTGTCCATTTTAACTTCTCCTACTTCATTTCTAATTTTATTGATTTGAGTCCTCTACATTTTTCGCTTGATGAATCTGGCTAAAGGTTTATCATTTTTGTTTATCTTCTCAAAGAACCAGCTTTTAGTTTTATTGGTCTTTGCTATTGTTTTCTTTCTTTGTATTTCATTTATTTCTGCTGTGATCTTTATGATTTCTTTCCTTCTACTAACTTTGTGTTTTGTTTGTTCTTCTTTCTCTAGTTCCTTTAGGTATTAGGTTAGATTGGGTTTTTTTTTGAGATTTTTAATGTTTCTTGAGGTAGGGTTGTATAGCTATAAACTTCCCTCTTAGAACTGCTTTTGCTGCATCCCATAGGTTTTGGATCGTCATGTTTTCATTGTCATTTGTCTCTAGGAATTTTTTGGTGTCCTCTTTGATTTCTTCGGTGATCTCTTGGTTATTTAGGAACGTATTGTTTAGCCTCCATGAGTTTGTGTTTTTTACGTTTTTTTCCCTATAATTCATTTCTAATCTCATAGTGTTGTGGTCAGAAAAGATGCTTGATATGATTTCAGTTTTCTTAAATTTACTGAGGCTTGATTTGTGACCCAAGATGTGATCTATCCTGGAGAATGTTTCATGCACACTTGAGAATAAAGTGTAATCTGCTGTTTTTGGATGGAATGTCCTATAAATATCAGTGAAATCTCTCTGGTCTATTGTGTCATTTAAAGCTTGTGTTTCCTTATTCATTTTCTGTCTGGATGATTTGTCCATTGGTGTAAGTGAGGTGTTAAAGTCCCCCACTATTATATGTTACTGTCAGTTTCTTCTTTTATAGCTGTTAGCATTTGCCTTATGTATTGAGGTGCTCCTATTTTGGGTGCATATATATTTATAATTGTTATATTTTCTTCTTGGATCGATCCCTTGATCATTATGAAGTATCCTTCCTTGTCTCTTGTAACAGTCTTTATTTTAAAATTTATTTTATGTAATATGTGTATTGCTACTCCAGCTTTCTTTTGATTTCCATTTGCATGGAATATCTTTTTCCATCCCCTCCCTTTCAGTCTGTACGTGTTCCTAGGTCTGAAGTGGGTCTCTTGTAGACAGCATATATTCGGGTCTTGTTTTTGTATGCATTCGGCGAGCCTGTGTCTTTTCGTTGTAGCATTTAATCCATTCACATTTAAGGTAATTATTGATGTGTATGTTTCTATTACCATCTTCCTAATTGTTTTGTGTTTGTTTATGTAAGTCCTTTTCTTCTCTTTTGTTTCCCACGTAGAGAAGTTCCTTTAGCATTTGTTGTAGAGCTGGTTTGGTGCTGCTGAATTCTCTTAGCTTTTGCTTGTCTGTACAGCTTTTGATTTCTCAGTCGTATCTGAATGAGATCTTTGCTGGGTAGAGTAATCTTGGTTGTGGATTCTTCCCTTTCATCTCTTTAAATATATCATGCCACTCCATTCTGACTTGTAGAGTTTCTGCTGAGAAATCAGCTGTTAACCTTCTGGGAGTTCCCTTGTATGTTATTTGCCAATTTTCCCTTGTTGCTTTTAATAATTTTTCTTTAATTTCTGTCAATTTGATTACTGTGTGTCTCGGCATGTTTCTCCTTGGGATTATCCTGCCTGGGACTGTCTGCACCTCCTGGACTTGGGTGGCTGTTTCCTTTCCCATGTTAGGGAAGTTTTTGACTATAATCTTTTCAAATATTTCTCGGATCCTTTCTCTCTCTCTTCTCCTTCTGGGACCCCTATGATGTGAATGTTGTTGCCTTTAATGTTGTCCCAGAGGTCTCTTCATTTCTTTTCATTCTTTTTTCGTTATTCTGTTCTGCAGCAGTCAGTTCCACCATTCTGTCTCCCAGGTCGCTTATTCGTTCTTCTGCCTCAGTTATTCTGCTATTCCTTATAGTGTATTTTTCATTTCAGGTATTGTATTGTTCATCTCTGTGTGTTTGTTCTTTAATTCTTCTAGGTGTTTGTTCCTTAATTCTTCTAGGTCTTTGTTAAACATTTCTTGCATCTTCTCGATCTTTTCCTCCCCCTTTTTTTCCCAGATTCTGGATGATCTTCACTGTCATTATTCTGAATTCTTTTTCTGGAAGGTTGCCTATCTCCACTTCATTTAGTTGTTTTTCTGGGGTTTTATCTTGTTCCTTCATCTTGTATATAGCCCTCTGCCTTGTCATCTTGTCTGTCTTTCTGTGAATGTGTTTTTTGTTCCACAGGCTACAGGATTGTAGTTCTTGCTTCTGCTGTCTGTCCTCTGGTGGATGAGGCTATCTCAGAGGCTTGTGCAAGTTTCCTGATGGGAGGGACTGGTGGTGGGTAGAGCTGGGTGTTGCTCTGGTAGGCAGAGCTCAGTAAAATTTTCATCCGCTTGTCTGCTGATGGGTGGGGCTGGGTTCCCTCCCTGTTGGTTGTTTGGCCTGAGGCGACCCAGCACTGGAGCCTACCCGACTCTTTGGTGGGGCTAATGGTGGACTCCGGAAGGGCTGATGCCGAGGAGTACTTCCCAGAACTTCTGCTGCCAGTGTCCTTGTCCCTGCGGTGAGCCATAGCACCCCCTGCTTCTGCAGGAGGCCCTCCAGTACTAGCACGTAGGTCTGGTTCAGTCTCCTGTGGGGTCACTGCTCCTTACCCCTGGGTCCTGATGCATGCACTACTTTGTGTGTGCCCTTCAAGAGTGGAGTCTCTGTTTCCCCCAGTCCTGTTGACGTCTTGTAGTCAAATCCCACTAGCCTTCATAGTCTTATTCTCTAGAAATTTCTCCTCCCGTTCCTGGACCCTTTAGGTTGGGAAGCCTGACCTGGGGCTCAGAACCTTTACTCCAGTAGGTAGCCTTCTGTAAAGTGTTCTCCAGTTTTTGAGTCACCCACCCAGCAGTTATGGGATTTGATTTTATTGTGATTGCGCCCCTCCTACCGTCTCACTTTGGCTTCTCCTTTGTCTTTGGATGCAGGGTATGTTTTTTGGTGAATGTCAGTGTCTTCCTGTGGATGATTGTTCAGCAGTTAGTTGTGATTCTGGTGCTCTCGCAAGAGGGAGTGAGCACACGCCCTTCTACTCCACCATCTTGAACCAATCTTCTATACATTTTTAATGAGCTCCTCTACTTTTATGAAGATACTGTCAGTGTAAATTGAGGTTAATTAGATTATCTTCCAATTTGCTATGAGGCATCGCCATTCGTAAAATGTAAGAAATGTATGAAAGTCAAATAAAGAGTTTGACACTCGTAAGTTAAAAAACACTTATATGAATTTTCATCAAAATAAAAGAACAGAAACAAGCATTGCCTTATAATTCACACCCCCCATAAATTATGCACCATCTTAAAATCCTATTTTTGTATAAATATAGTTGGGACCATTGTACTTAAAACTAAAGTATGATGTTGTTTAAATGAGTATTTTTTCTTTACTGTAATTCATAGCTATGAAATCTCTCGGACCTTTGGTCATAAGTCCCGGTGGAAGATAGAGATAAAATGATGGCTGAAAGCATGAAAAAGTAGGAAAAAAAAGTTATTCACTACTTAGATGTTAAGCTAATTTTACCTTAAGAATACAGTAATGTCTCAGTCTCAGAGGGATGAAGCAGTAATTTGGAATGTGCCATCAAGTAATTCATCAAATTCAAAGACTTCATTCAATATTGGTCAAATTCTTTGTTTACTTTGGGGATCAGATACAGACAATTTGTATGATTGAAAAAGGTCTTCCTTAGCACAAGAAAAATAAATTGCTTCCTTTGATTAAAAGACTTATAAATAGTGGAATATGGTAAATATATAGAAATATGTTTCTTTTTTGTCCTTTACCTTAAGTTCAGATGGAAGGTTTGGGGTTGGTTATTAGAAGATGCCCCATAATAAGCAAATGTATGTAAGTCAGAATTTTCACAAATGTCCTAATTTCCAGTTGTCTTTCTATTATCATTAAAATATATTACGAATTTTCATATTTGCTAACCTTAACTATATATCTATGTGCCATATTTTCATGGTGCCTTGAAGGAGATTTGGCCAGTGTTAAGGCAGGTATGGGTTAGTAGAATATGTTCCAAAGATTATTTTCAGGCTTACTCTGACATTCAGTCTGTATGTTCTGTGACCGGAAAAAGATTATCAACAGATTCTACAACCATAACACTAGGAATATTATTTTATGGTGCTCAAATCATCAATTGTTACTGGGACAGAGAAGCCAGTCATTAGAAGGAAGAATCCAAAAAAAAAAGAAGCTCTTTGGTAGCCATATTTTATCAATCTGCATCTCTATGAGGAATTTTAAATAACAGTTCATATAATTATGGCAACCTCATAGATCATCTGGATTAAGCATGCATCCAGTATGAAATTATGCCATACAGCATCTCAGACAGATGGCTGGTCACAAATTCAGTCTCTGATTGAACATGGCGACTTAAAGGGTTCTAATTCCTGAGTCAGCCTGGTTTACTGTTGGACAGATCTACTTGGAGGACCTAAGAGGGAGTGAGAAGTATAGAAGGCACATTCTTCATCTGGGCTAAACATAAAATCTGCCTTCTTATAGCTCCCACCCATTGACAGTAGATGGATATAACTGTGATGATAACAAAAGAACTGGTAGGAAAATTGTAAGAAACCCTCCCTGGTCCAACACCTCCATTAGATGGAATATTATTTTTGCAACCACAAGAATCCAAACAGGCTGTGAATGTGCAGTCAAAGTAATGACAGTGCCTTAATATCTTAACACTATACTACTAACAGGCTTTAAAACACCTGCAAATTTTTAGTTTATTTCTTTCTTCTCACATTTACCAACAAATCCATCTCTTAGGAAAATGAAGTCATGATGAATACACTGTCCTTCCATAGGGACTAAATCGGAAAAGCAATCTAATAGTTTCTTCTCTTTTCTTCCCAGTCGTTTTATAGTTTAAACGTAAGAATATGGTTTTGTGCTGAGAAGTTTCACAGTCTGACCCTAAAGCGCCACATTGTACTTTAATTATAATGTTGTTCACTAGTATGGGGGTGAAACTGACTTACTGCAACAGCTCTATATTTTAATTGCATGAACTTCTACTTGTTTAGAATGAACCGTATGATTCATTCTCATTCTAAAAATTTAATACACATCTAATTAAATACATTATTCAGTGAGATTAATTGTGTGAATTAATTTGTGGAAAAATGAATATCCAAGGGTAAAGCATTACATTGCTAATGGCAAAAAAAAATTAAAAACTGAATTTATAGGGAATTATGATGCCATCAAAAGAGACATAGATCTGTCCATTTAGTCACAGGCATGTACTTCTTTTGATGGAAACCTTCTTAGGTTGTGAAAAACAAATTTTATCAATTTAATCAGACATGCTAATTGGTTGAATAAACCCATCACGTAATTTCTTTTGGAATTCCATAGATGAAACAAACTATTCGTTGAAAAGGAAACAATTCAGTAAGTTCTTATAAGGAGACAGCCTAAATTGGAGTCTTTGCTATGCCCAACAGAAAGGTTTATTATTAGTCCATGGGTTACCTTTGGGGCGTGCGTGTGCGCACACACGTGTGCGTGTGTGTGTGTGTGTGTGTGTGTGGTTGGCTGTGCTGTGGGCATAACCTCCTCCTGAGTAATGATCATCATCATTGTATTCATTAATTCATTTAAAGTAGTAAAATAAAAATATTGAATTAATAGTTAATAATTAATAATAATTCATTCAGGGCAGTAAAATAAGAGTAAAAGAGTATTTGCTTAATAGGTTTGTGGTGAAGATTAAATAAGTTAATATGAATAAAGTACTTGGAAGAGATTTTAGCATCCAGGAAAAATTCCTTACTGTTATCTTTTTCCATTTGGTTCATAAATATCAAATGCTTATTATAGGCCAGGTGCTGTGCTAGGCTTGATGATAAAATGTTGAAAAAACAGTTGTGGTTTCTGTTCTCGTGGAGTTCATAATCTTGTGGAGGATCCAGGCATTGATCACACATTGTTGTAAAATTGTAACTGTGTTAAGTTCTCTGAGGACCGGTTACATGATGCTTTGGGAGCTTGTTATGAGGGAAAAGTGGTGAAATAGCTATTATTCTGGGCCAGTTATTGAAATTGTAAAATTGAATTATGATAAGAATTCCCAATTTCCTTGAATTTTTCTCACTTTCTGCAGTGACCATCTTTTTTGGCATGCTTTGATGTGGAGAAGTTCTTTCATTAATCTCCCCATCTTTATGAACAAACATAACAAATATTTATTGAGTTAATACTACGTTCAGGGCACTATTTTACATACTATAGGAGATATAAAGATGAATAAGACATGGCTCTTCTCGGAGTTCACAATTTCATGGCAAGAGACAGTTTTACACACGAGTCCTAACATGGTCATGATAGGAAATTTTATCCTTCACTTTTCTTCAGCTATTCCATGACTGCTTAGAAAAGTGCCTGGAACATAATGTGCACTCAATAGTTTTTATTATTATTGATGTCATTAGTATCATTGGGCAAGACATTATAGGAACTGATACTGGAGCAATACATGAGGTCCAAATTATAGAAAGATTTGCATGGTTGTCAAAACCCATCACTTCTCACCACAGCTGACACTCCAGCGCTGATCCATCTGCCCTTTTTTATCCATAATCTCTCACCTGGACTGTTACAGTAGTCTCCTCACTGTTCTCCCTGCCTCTTCTTTTGCCCTCTTACATTTTAGAAGAACAGAATTATCCTTAAAATGTAAGACAAATTGTGTGATGCCTCTGCTAAAAATCTCCAGTGGCTTCCAATTTCAATCAAAGTAAAAGCAAAAAACCCCCAAAACAAAAAAAACCCCAAAAACCTACCTTGGCCTAAAATACTCTACAGATCTGCGTTCCTACCATGTCTGCAACGTCGTCTTTTACTCCTCCCCTCTTCACTCATGTTCTTCCAGTTGCAAAGGCCTCATTGCTGTTCCTTAAATACAGTACATGTTTCCATCTCAAGACCTTTGCCCTTGCTATTCCACATCTCTGGAAAATTCTTTTCCTAAACATCAGCATAGCCAATCCTTTCTTTCTTTCAGGACTCTGTGCAAGTCTCTCCTTCTCGGTAGGTCTTTCAGTGATCATCCTAGGACAATACCTCAAATAATGTAGTTCAGTGCATTTTTAAAAACTCTCTGACAGAAACCATAACCATCTTGTTCACTGCTATATTCTCAGCAGTACAACAGTGCCTAATTATTGAATTTTCAATAAATATAAGTTGAATTAATAATATAATGAATTATCCTAATTGTATAACTCAAGTTTAAGGAATCTTAAAATTCTAGTCCAATCCCAAACCAAATTGATGTTTCGGTTGTCATTTAAGTCCTCTCAAAATGGGCATTGTTTCATCAGGCAGTCAATTAGTACAGTTTTGACTAGGTTAATATTCTATTTTGTAATTACTTGGTTTTGTGTGTGTACATTACATACTTAGATTATACTAGAAATACTAGATTATACATAACTATGTAAGTGGTCGTGACTTACTCTTTTATAATCTCCAACCATCTTTTGTGTACACAAAAATGCTCGTACCTGTGAGTTTTCCAACATCCCTTTAATGAAGGGCACTAGGCTTTGTGCTTTAGGTCTGCACTTCTCAAATTAACTGTACTGTTAGAACAGGTTTTTTTTTTCCTAATTCAATATGGGTTAACAATTTTTTAAAATCCAGTAAAGCACATTAATATGAAAATGATGTATAAAAAGAAGAAGTGATCCAAGCCTAATTTTTAAATTATTATTAGGTTCAAGAGATATAAACTTTATCATGAATGGTTTTTTAACACTTCCTCTCAATTTCTTTACTCATCACAGACAAGAATCAAATGGTTCCTGGACCAGTATTTGTATCCGGAGTTCAATTCGAAAGGCACTGCTTTAGTTGTTCATTTCCATCACAGCTCTACATGTAAGTATTTGTAGTCCAACTTTTTGAAAAGTACAAGTTCACTCTCAGAGGTAGCTAGTGAAGACCATTTAGATAGTAAGCAAATGACCTCAGATTTTAAATCAGGCTGGTCTGTTTGCAGTGCATGAATATTTTATTCCTTTTCTCCTATGTGTTCAACCTCTCCCTGTATACAGGATCCTTCCCATCAGCATTTCAATATATAGGAGTATTTTACAACATTAAAAAGTTATTATTTGACCAGTCCTCTCTACCTACTACCTACCACCCCTTCAGAGTACTACCCAGCTCTAAATTTCTGAAAGAGTTGCTTATACTTTATCTGCTATTGCATGACCTATTTCTCTTCAACCCACTCAGATCTGGCTGCTGTCTCACTGCTCTACTACGGTCACCCGTAAACTCCATAATTCAAACTCAAATGCATTTTTGTTGTTTTGGGGTTTTTTTGTGGTATGCGGGCCTCTCACTGTTGTGGCCTGTCCCGTTGCGGAGCACAGGCTCCGGATGCACAGGCTCAGCGGCCATGGCTCATGGGCCCAGCCGCTCTGCGGCATGTGGGATCTTCCTGGACCAGGGCACGAACCCGTGTCCCCTGCATTGGCAGGCGGACTCTCAACCACTGCGCCACCAGGGAAGCCCTCAAATGCATTTTTAAATGTACTCATCCTGTTTCATCTTTCACAACATTTGATGAAGTCGAGCATGCCCCTCTTTTCAAAACGTTCTCTTACTCTGGATTTCATGACACCATGCCCTTCTGATTTTCTTCTTACCTCTCTGCTTTTTTCTTCTCTGTGTCCCTTCAATTCTCCTTTATCATCCTTCATAGTTGGAGTTCCTTTGGGATATGTCCTGAGTTCTCACCTTTTCTGTATCTAAATACTCTTCTGAAGTCATCTCATAGTCTTCCATGGCTTCAATTGCAAGCCTCAAGACACTGACTCAAAATTTCTATCTGAATCCCTGATCTCTCCTCACATCTTCAAACGTGAGTATCTTTATTGTACTAGTCATATTTTTTATTTTCACTTATTTTATGATCTTTGGACATGTTAAAAATCTTGCTAGCTAAGGAGGGACTGCCCCTCCTGGACTAGCCCATTCTTCAGGTTACCAAAGGCTGGGAGCAAAACCAAGGCTGAGGCTGTAGCCCCAGCTACCTCCTCCTTTAACTCACACACACCAAGCTAATAGTCGTTCTCCTTCCCTAACGCATCTCAGTGCCAGCTATCAGGCAACTAGAGACCACCACTACAGCCAGAGTCCCCTGGAATTGTTCACATTTGACAATTCTAAGCTGCTGCTTCTACCCTGCCTTGACTTTCCCAGGGAAACCCCAATAAAGGCTCTGGCCTAGACTTTCCCCGCATTCTTGTCTTCAGCCACCTAACTAAACCTCGTGTTTCCCCTTTGGTCCTGTGTGGCATTCGGTGATCCCGCATCTCTGGGACCTGTGAGTATAATAAACTTCTTCCTTCCAAGACTCATTCTCATTTTCTCCTGTGGCCACACTGACTTTCCCACACAACATCCAACATTTATAGTCGTATAACTTATGTATACTAAGATGCTTCACATGCATATATAGTACAATATGTCCAATCCTGAAATGGCCATTTTCCCCTCCAAACTTTTCCCTTCTGCCAGTATTTCCCATCAGTAAATGGAAACATGTGATTCCAATATGCATAATGGAGAAACTTCAATCTTAGTTTCTTTTCTCCATTCATCACTCACTGTTCAACTCATCTGTAATACAGTCTCCAAACTCTCTCAAATACATTCACTTTTCTACCATTTCTACAAGTATCAGTGTAGTCCTGGCCACCGTCATCTCTACCCTGGACTCCTAACTAGTTTTCCTCTTTCCACTCTTACTCCTACCATTCCAATCTATTCTCCACCCAACAGCCACATAATCTATTATTTTATCTTGTTTTTCCTGAAATGGATCCAATTTTAATCTGTTATCTCAGATTATGATGAATGGGACTCCTTCCTTTCTGTTAAGTGAGACAGTATGTATAATGTATCTATACCTTACCTAATATTCATAAAGTAATTTATTGAGCCATGACAAAGTTATTGGTTCCAGAATTATTTTCTCTTCTATAAAAAAAACTAAAAAACTAGAGAAACACATTAAGTATGTTTTCAGACAGACAGTGGAAAGCAGGCAGTTAAGGAGTGTAATCACTGAGAAAAGAGAAATCAATGAGGTGAGTACTGGGATCCCCCAGGATTTCTCCCTGGAGGCGATTCCGGGCTATCGTGCAGGGAGAGGCAATCCCATCATATCCCAGTAGTCTTCTTGAGATGAGAAGACTGAATTCAGAAAGGCTCACCAACTGGAATCTGTGGGAAAGAATAATAAAGGAGGGCTACCTAGAAAAAGGGCTCCAGGAAACCTACATATTGATCCCCTTGCATCTTTGACTGAATGAACATTTTATAGGGTAAATTTCCATGAGACCGAGACAGAGAACAACTGCCAGGAAGCTGTAGGCTGAACAATTCCCAGAACTCAGGCAGGTCTGAGAGCTATTTTCAGCAGCTAGAGTAGAAAGAACTCTTTGAGCACCCAGAGCATTCAGTAAAGACACCAGAATGGTCAGGCCTCAGGAGTGGACCAAAAATAGCCTCAAAGTAAAAGATACTTCTGACCCACTTTAACCACACTTAAAAATATGCCTCAAAAGGATCAGGCTGATGCACAAATACTTGGGAAAATATCAAGTCTTTGTGAAGGAATAAAGCAAAATCCATACAGCCAATAATATAACATTACATTGTTCAGCAGCCAATCAAAACGTCATGAATGTGTGATGAAGCAGTTTAATGTAATACATAACCGAGAGGAAAATCACACAAAAGAAACAGGCACCACAATAACAGATATGATGGAATAAGTAGACGGAGACTTTAAAATAGCTATTATAGATAAAATCAAGGACTTTTAAGGAAATATGAACATAATAAGGAGAAACCTACAGAATATAAAAACAAAACAAATGGACTGCTGGAGTAGAAAAATACAATATCTGAAATGAAACAAAAATAAAATAGATGACTGGGTGGGCTTAGAAAATTCAAAACTACTGGATAAAAGATCAGTAAAATTGAAGATAGAATGAAAGAAACTGCCTTAACTGAAACAAAGAGAAAAAAAACAGCAGAAAAACAGGAACGTCTTAGAAATTATTATTCCTGAGAAGCCTCAGGAAACTTGATGACTAAATGTAATTTGTCTCTAGATGGGGATCTGGAACAGAAAAAGCACACTAGGTAAACACAAAGGAAATGTGAATAACATATGGACTTTAAGTACTAAAAATGTGTCAATAATGGTTCATTACTTAAGACAAATCTATTCTAGTATAAGGTGTTAACAGTGTAAGAAGCGAATGATGTCAGCGCTTGTCACTCCCTGAAATGTCAATTTGAACAACTGTCTGTGTACAAAAATACCATCACAAGAGCTAAAGATTCCAGGTGAGAGATGGTAGCACCTGAGTGAAGCACAGAAATAAATATATTTAGTCTTTGCCCCTGGTTCCTGGCACAAAGCTCCTCAAACCTTTGGAATTTCCTGTGCGATAGGCCTGTCTTTTGAGCTTATGCTAATGAGGCCACTTAGGGTAGTATCCCTAGATAGTCTCAAGATGGAGCTGGTCGCCCGAAAGTTCTAAGGTTTCGGGGATTGGAACTTTTGGCCATAACTCCCTGACTTCTGGGAAGGGGTGGGGGATGGGCTGCAGATTAAACTCCAGAAAAACTCTTCAACAAGATTTGAAGAGCTTCCATGTTTGTGAATGCATTCACATCCAGGAAGGGTAGTACATCCCAGTTCAGGATATCTCTGGACCTTGCCCTGTGTACCTCTTCATCTAACTGTATGTGTATCCTTTATGATAAACTGGTAAGCATAAGAAAATGTTTCTCTGGGTTCTGTGAGTGGCTCTAACAAATTGATCCAACCCGAGGAGATAACAACCTGGACTTGAGATTGGCTTCTGAGGTAGGGGTGGTGGGGCAGACCGATCTTGTAGGTCTGAGACCTTAACCTGTGGCATCTGACACAGTCTCTAGGTAGATAATGTCAGAATTGAGTTAAGTTGTGGGACACCCCACTGTTGTCGCAGAACTGCTCGATGGTGTTGGGAAGAAACACACGGTGTACCCTCCAACAAACAATAGGGATCAGTTGCAGTGTGCTAAGGGCAGAAGATAAAATAATGAACGAGAAGCAACCCCTAGACTTAAAGAGTTTAAGTTTAGCACTGTATGCTTCAGACCAACTGACCCCCAAAATTAATTGTAATTAAAGTATATTTGGAAAACAAAAGGAGATAGCATTGTTCATATCTACCATTTCACTCTTCCTCACACATTTTTTTTTCCTTTAATCAATTGCTATCAGATTTTCCTTCTTTTTTATATTATTAGGAAAACAGAATTTACCAATTGATGATCTCTGGGAAAATTCCTGTAAGTAAATTGAGAAATCAAATGTGTGGAGTACATTGAAGAAAAAAAAATAATCCTTCTCTGATAGTTTGACATGAAATACTACTAGGATAACATTCTGAGATGTGATCAAAATGAATTTAAAAGTGTATGGGGTTGGCCAAAAACTTCATTCAGGTTTGTCTAGTATCTTATGGAAAAACCCAAACTAAACTACGAAATTCCTCCTGCTTTGCCTACACTAGCCTCTTTGGTTTATTGTTTTGTTTATTAATATTTTAAGCATGCTCTACCTCAGAGCCTTTGCACTGGCTTTTCCTTCTGCCTGGAATAGTCTTCCCCCAGATATCCTTATGATTTGCTTCGTTACCAAGTTCTCAGTCTTTCCTCAAATACCACCTTTTCAGTGAGGCCTTCCCTTCTGGGCACTCTACCAAAAATCTCCCCCCTACCACCACATCTTCCTCCCCTACTTGTTTTCTAGAGCTTAAATGCTCTAGATAAATCTCATCTAACACACTATATATTTATTTTCTGTCTGCCCTAATCCAGTGTAAGCCCCATAAGTGTTCAGGCTCCATACTTTTGGCACTTTGTTAAGTGACTGACTTACCTCATTAAGTGACTTACATTTCTGTTGAGTAAATCTCCCTAGTCCCCTCCAGTTCTAATATTCTGAGAGCTGCTAATATTATACATGATTGTCTTGTTGATGGAACCACTGTGTTCTGTGTGATTTTAAGTGCATTAATCAGTGGTGTGCTAGTAAATGTTCAACACTTAGTTTTCTGAGAAGAAAGGCCCTGGTTATAGAATTTGCTAAATTCCATGATGAAAATGAACATGGGCTTTGGATGAAATGTTCACAACTGCCTCTCATGAGCTGGTATAAGCCATAAATAGCACAAAATGGATTAGCACATCTAATGGACCCAATCACCAGAGGAGACCGGTATTATTTTAGACATTTTTCACATAGGGAAAGTGCTACACAGAGAGCATAAGTATGCCCCCAAGGTCACATAGCTAGGAAGTAATCTAATTTGCATATGTCTTAAGATTGACTCCAGAGCCTATGCTGAAAGAAATTCAGCTATGCTGCAGGCCTTAGACAAATAACATGAAATAAAAATAAGATATTAAAGTGAGGAAAATTATAACCATCTGTAGTATGTATATTCTTTACGTGTCAGCCAAGAAGCTACGTAAAAAAATTTTTTTGAATCTTTAATAAATACCTCAGTTTCCCAAGGAGAGGGCCAAGGCTGTGTGATCTGGTTAGGCTTCTCTTCAGACCACTGAAAATCACTATTCAATTGAGAATAATCCCAAGTGCTTGGCCAGGTACAGTCAGCATCCTCAGTACCACTTTGAAATACATTGATAGGAACTGCAGGAAAGAAAAAACATTTTTGTGTTTTCTAAGTTTTCTCTTATTTCATTTTAGTGGGATTCCTTGGTGAAATCAGAATCTTACTGAACTGGAAATAGAAAATCTAGACTCTCTCTTTCTTTTCGTAAAGATAAGATACCTAGTGGAATGCATTCCTATTTCTCTCTCTTTTTTAAAATTAATTTATTTTTGGCTGTGTTGGGTCTTTGTTGCTACACGCGGGCTTTCTCTACTTGCGGCGAGCAGGGGCTGCCCTTCATTGTGGTGCATGGGCTTCTCATTGCGTTGGCTTCTCTTGTTGCAGAGCACAGGCTCTAGGCATGCGGGCTTCAGTAATTGTGCCACGCAGGCTCAATAGCTGTGGCTCATGGGCTCTAGAGCGCAGGCTCAGTAGTTGTGGCACACGGGCTTAGTTGCTCCACGGCATGTGGGATCTTTCCAGACCAGGACTCGAACCCGTGTCCCCTGCATTGGCAGGCGGATTCTTAACCACTGTGCCACCAGGGAAGTCCCCTATTTTTCAACAGGGCAATAATTCTGAGTTATAATGCAGTAATTCTGTTAGGTACTACATGGTTTTTATATTGTATAGTCATTATAATCAGTCACCAAATCAGTGACTCTCATTAGAAAGCAGTCTTTCTTTTATTACCATTAATTTAACCTGTTTGGAAGTCCTCATTAAGAATTCATCTAGTAAAGCCACGACAGTTATATAGATTAGATAAACTTGCTCTACTGCCTCGAGAGCTGAAAATAGATTTTGTTTGTCATATAAGATTAATTAAAAGAAATATTTAATGCAATGTGACCTTTATTCTTACATTATGAAACATTGAGTAACGATACCTATTTACTATGCATATTACGTATAAAGAATGTATTTATAATAGCTGTGAACCAAATTGGTTAAATGTAAAGAAATCAAAGGCAGTATTGAACAGTTAAGCAACTGTATTACATTATTTTAGATATTGACCTTTGGAGATGGAAAGAAAGCATTTTGAGGAAGAATCAGAGTCACCAAATTTTATTTTCAGAGGAATAAGTACTTCTGGACACCATCTGGTCAACCCATGGCATTTAAAATGAAACAGTGTTTGGAGTATTGAAATCAGCTATTGAAATAACACAGAAGAATATGGAATTGTCATTGGTGTAACTTGCAGGTGTGCTATAATTTTGACTATAGGGCTTCCCTGGTGGTGCAGTGGTTGGGGGTCCGCCTGCCGATGCGGGGGACACGGGTTCGTGCCCTGGTCCGGGAGGATCCCACATGCCGCGGAGCGGCTGCCCCCCATGGGCCATGGCCGCTGAGCCTGCGCATCCCGAGCCTGTTGCTCCGCGGCGGGAGAGGCCCGCGTACCACAAACAAAACAAAACAAAACAAAACAAAGCAAAAAAACGGAAAAAAAAATTTTTGACTATAGTCTATTGGTGTTATAAAAATTCAGGAGTTGTAAGTTTTCTCACAGAGGTTTGGACTAGAGAACTGGCTGTAACAGAAACACTTGAATGTACTTCTAAAAACAAATTTCTAGTCCCACCTCATATCTATTCAACCAATATACATAGGCAAGGCCCTCCAAACCTAAGATTCAAGGATTTGATGAGGCTACTATTAAAATCAATGGTGTAAGTCACTTCTTTCACATGATAAGTTAATTTTATTAAGTTTCAAGTGGTGTGTTTGTGTGTATATATATGTATATATTTATTTATTGGAATAGAAATGGAATTAGGGCAACATTTTAGTAGTTTGTGTTTTATTTTTATTTTTTTTTGCGGTACGCGGGCCTCTCACTGTTGTGGCCTCTCCCGCTGCGGAGCACAGGCTCCGGACGCGCAGGCTCAGCAGCCATGGCTCACGGGCCCAGCCGCTCCGCGGCATGTGGGATCTTCCCGGACCGGGGCACGAACCCGTGTCCCCTGCATCGGCAGGCGGACTCTCAACCACTGCGCCACCAGGGAAGCCCAGTTTGTGTTTTTTTTAGAAAGGAAAATATTGTGGAAAAAACATTAAAAACATTGGACATGATAGAGCAATGTTAAACAAAAAAATCGATTGGGGCATGGAAGACTCATTTTTGCTTAAAAAGTAGTTTAAAAAGCATAAGATGGGGTTGTCTTTACAAATTGATTGAAGTCTACACAAATGTAGAGGCCTGAACTGTGATCCAAATTCTCAGTCTAATGCCTTTTATGCTTACTTTAGTGAACTTTGACCAGTAAGAGATCAATGTTTGTGAAAGAAAAAAGTTTGATCAGAGTATTGGAGCTCTTTTGACAATTTTTGTTTATATATGTTTTGCTTATATTCTAATTATGGTGGGATCTACAATCAGAAAACAATACTGGGGCCACAGCAGTCTAGAAAATATGTAATATAGAAAGCAACAAGTGTCCACTGGTGGCATAGTATGTAAAATTCCCGATGGAACTTGTCAAGTAAGTGAACAAAGGACCTATGGAGAGCTTTAGACAGAAAACCAAATGATAGACTCAATATGAAGCTGAGCATTAGTGTCACTCGACATTCCAAAGACAGTCTACAATGTGTTATGAGGCCCTGATTTGACTTTTAATGTGGATAAGAGAGCGAACTAAATTATCATTCATGGAAGTCATTAAAACAAACTTCACCCATGCACTTTTCAGCCAGAATTCATTGTAAAATTGTCATCATGGGACAAAAACCTGGCATATAAGAATAATGATTTTTGTCATAAGTTGGCACACTTCCCAGGTGAGAAAACAGAGAACCTGTCTCCTACAAACTATGTCCTCTACCCCTATCAGAGAGTGAACTAATCTTAATCCTTCACAATAAAGGAGTCAGGACAATTTGAATTTGAATCACAACTCTGTATGGGGAACATTTTATAAGGCTGAAACAAAGAGGTTTTAATTTTCTGTGCCTCAGTTTCTCTAATTACAAAGAGAGAATCAAATTCTGTATTATCCATTATCCTTACATGGGGGCTGTGGGAATTAGCAACGATATGATTGATATGCCCTTCAAATATAGGACACGTGAGAGCAGTACTTGATGACATGAAAACAATAGTTTATGATTAGTGGGCAAAACCATTACTTTGCCTTTCTGGCACAGAATGCATAATTTGAACACAAAGTCAGAGAGAAAAAATAGTATTTGAGTGGAAGATCTTAAAAATTTGAATGATTTTTATATCTGTGTATAAATTTAACTAGAATGCATGTGCATTGAATTGCTTTAAAATACAAATTCTCTTAGGTCAAAAGGGGAATCATTTTTGTGACTGAGTATGTGAAAAATACCTTCTAACAGTGGATGTCACTCCAAAATCCATCTATTGCCTTTTTTCCTTTTTGTTCATTAAATTATATATGTATTCTTGGCATTCAGAGACTACACACACTACTGTTACTCTGTCTTACCTATACTTTTAACAATATATATTTAAGGACGTTTCTACTGTGATTTCTTAGGACACTTCAGAAAGAATTATGAAAGGTGGCACATTTGCCTGCTGGATATGCATATTTGCTGACAATAAGAATTGGTCCACTTAAATTTTTAAGGAGCTAGAACAATCTCAAACGAAATGTAAAATCAATAGCTTGTGCATTTTTTATAGAACATACTAGCTAAGCCAAGTATTAGAGATAAAAGTTAGAGATTAAAATAGACACAGTATATGGTGATTTCACTTTTGGTGTTAGATATCCTTTCCTAAGTGGAAGGGATGTGTTCCAGCCAAGTTTTTTTGTAAAATGAATTTATGTTAAGTGAATCTTCCTTTCCAATGGACTTCTAATAGGAAATTAAAAATTTATTCTGCTGGTTATAAAACAACTCTTATTGACTCCTAGATATATTAAAATCATCCTGAGGAATGCAGGAGATGTTTGAAAGTTGCATTTAGATGCAAAATTATTACTTTTTGATAATGATCAGTGGCTATATTGTACATATACAGTATCTGAGTTTCTAGGAAGGAAAGAGGCCATTTGAATTTTAATATCTTCCTTTGTAATAATAATTACCCTCGAATCGAGTTTACAATTGTACATACTGTGGAAGACAGTAATAATGACTGAAATTCAGAATAAGTCTGGAAAATAAAAAAAAATACTAAGATTAAAAATAAAATACCATAAGATGTCAGTGCTTCTGGTAACTTGAGAATCCGTCTCACTGACTGCCCCGTTCTCTCTATAATGGCTTGTTAATTGACTTCCATTGTGTATATCATTAGGATATTGCAGTAAATGGTGTCCCAATATCCTGCACAAGTAACGCTCTCAAGACTTAACAGTTGCACAGAGCTCTTCCGCAGGCCCCCATCACCTTAACTGTGTTAATATCACAACACTGACAATTCTTTCTGCATTCTTGATATTCCTTGAACTCATTGACCTCTTTTAAGGTGTCTCTTGAGATCATCCATGAATTTTTACAGTTGGCTTGGAAGGGAGACGATTGAAGTACTAGAGTGAAATACTAAAATGCTCCCTCCTTGCTGAGCGAGGGAAGTTTGAGAAAGTCCGTGCTGAGTCTAGTAGTTGCCTGGCAACTGTCTGCTTAGCCATTAGCATATTAGTGGATGGTGCCTGTGTTGACTACTTTTCTCCCAAAGTAAAGACTTGTTAATTGACTTTCAGTGGTATCTTTAGGACATATTAGCATAATCGTGTTTTTGAGTTTGAAAAAAGATTATCATGACGTGGAAGCTAGCAAAATATTAGCTAGCTTCAGCAGGTCTGATGTGAAGTCGAATGCATTCATTAGTTAATGCTGCTTTCAGGCAAATTAGTAAAGTTAGATGTTTGTCAGTTGTTAATGTATTATCTTAACTAATGCAAATGACATGCATTACAGCTGGGCATATGCCTCTGAGTAACAGTGAAACAATCGACTAACTTACCGCTTTGACTCTGTGATGTTAAACCATCAATTCAATGGTTTTTCCCTTATGAATGACTTCGTTGGGAAAATTCAGTTGTTGTCAAGTTGTGGCTTCTATTTTTCAGAAATGAATGAAAAACACATTAGTCTCCAGAATAAGTCAGTCTCAGATAGCTTTAACAAATCTATTGAAAATAAACACCTTTGTGCAGGTTAAAGTTGGAGGTGGTATTTGATAAACAAATGTGTGAACCTGCTCAGTGAGCCATTACTCTAAATGGAAAAGTTGTAGACCCACTTCTTTATATTCTCCACAATTGCAGATCTGCTCCATGAATGGTAATTCATGTTTTAAAGTATGAGCCAACTTGGTTACGTAGCCCCAGATATATAATGAAACAGAAGGCTAATGATTGGGCTGATTCTGCCCTAAGTGAAATCCATCTGTTTACTACTCAGGCAGCATGCAATTCAGCTTTGTTTGAGTAGAACAAGATCTATACTTGAGGCTATTCTCTCTCCAGTAATAGAAAGGCATTGGGAAATATTATAGTAAGACTTATGCATTTTGTAAAGATGGGGTTCCCAGCAAACTCCAAGTATATACTATCTCTCAAATTTGGTCAATGTAGAAATGCCACATGGGATGCTTGCTGATCTTCCCATAGACACTAGCCTATAATCATGTACGTAGAGATCCTGGAGGCACTCAAGAAAGGCAGCTGACTAATGTTTTTTAATTGAAGTAGAGTTGACTTACAATGCTGTGTTAGTTTCTGGTGTATAGCAAAGTGATTCAGTTATACATATATGTGTTCTTTTTCATATTCTTTTCCATTATGGTTTATCACAGTATATTGAATATGGTTCCCTGTGCTATACAGTAGGTCCTTGTTGTTTATCCATTCTATATATAATAGTTTGCATCTGGTGGCCGCTGACTATTAATTTCATGTAAAAGGAATTGAGATTAGCTAAGGGAAATTTATAGTAGATGTTTGTTTAAAGGTCTGCAGATTATCTTTTTAGATTATTATGAAAGTGTGAAACAGAACTTTGAACATGCCACTTTTGGAAGTATGGTTCTGACATAGACATCGTTATTTCTGAGTGGACTGCCGTATTCATATTATGTTTGATATTTGAAAAAGGATATTTTGATCAGCCATGATCACCACATCAGGATTTCCCACCCTGCACCAAAAGGCAAATTTATTCTGCCTATACGTACTTCTATATAAAGTCTAGTAAATTTTGATACCAAACTCACTTGTGAAACCTTCTGTAACTCCTGCTCTTTCCTCAGTGTGCTGGCAGCACTTTGCTTAAATTTCTAATAGAGCAATTTTTTCCTTCTTGCTTTTTTTTTTTTTTTTTTTTTTTTTTTTTTTG
>NW_020838108.1:21801-24347 GCF_003676395.1 Aethalodelphis obliquidens | reverse complement strand
CGGGCCTCTCACTGTTGTGGCCTCTCCCGTTGCGGAGCACAGGCTCTGGACGTGCAGGCTCAGCGGCCATGGCTCACGGGCTCAGCCGCCCCGCGGCATGTGGGATCTTCCCGGACCGGGGCACGAACCCGTGTCCCCTGCATCGGCAGGCGGACTCTCAACCACTGCGCCACCAGGGAGGCGCCCTTCTTGCTTTTTTTAATGGTATACATTTCCCTCAACTCTGTGAGATTGCATACTCCTTGAAAGCAGAGATTATGCATTAGCCATATTCAGATCCCTCGTACAACACTCACATAGTGGAGACTCCATAAATATCCTGTTGAATTGAATCTTGAAAAGTAATCCATTTTATCCATCAGCAAGGAATTAACAATTCGTATGTCTTGATTGAGGACCATTTGCTTCCTGAAAATGTCCCAGGGTAGAAAAATGGAGGAGGCCGAGAGTGTTCCTTATAGTGTGCTAAATATAGCCCTAGCCAAGAGACTCATGGGAATAACAAGCAAGCTCTTGGACACTTAAGGCCAATAATAATAAGCAGACAAACAGAAGATAGGCTTGAAGGTTTAAAACACCTACATTTTATATTTCTTTGAATTATGGTCTTCAGTTGGTATCTTATGTGTTACTATCCAGAATGGTATTCATATTCAGGAGTATAATATGTAAAAATGCTTTGCAAAATCCTGAAATTGCGTCCAAATGAGTCCTATCATTGTTACTTTGGAGTATTCTACTCCCTAAAGTCTATGCTGTTTCATGGAAACAGGGTCCTAAAGAGGTAATTAACAATCCTCTCATGGGAAAGACTGCAGAAAGATCCCTTTGAAGTGATGGCAAACAGAACAACTAACTTGGTAATTTAGGATTTTTTGTTCTTGTAACAACGTTTTCAGTAAAGTAGTTATTAGCATTTCTCTGTACCTTAAGAGAGGTACCTGCAGTTTTAAGAAAATGTCATCAGAGTTGTGAGTTATAATTGAACTGATGAACTGTTCAACTATGTTGAAATTGAACTCTAATTTGCACCATAACATTAAGCAAATTTCTTCTGGAAACAAATAAAAAAATCCCTGCACCCCTTTTTGTATATTGCAGTTGCAATAAAATGTGAGATGAAAGCCACTTGATTTACAAGAGGTATATTTACAAACAAAATCCGTACTGATGCACTATTGCTTCTGCATATTTACAAAGAACAATTTATAAATGTAGTCCACTGAACGAAACTACATTTAAAGTAGCTTATTATTATAAATGTGTTTCAGGACACTTCCTTATAACTTAGAAAACGTAATCATTTGTGAACTAAGCTTAAAAAAAAAAAGATGAAGAATTGTTTAATTTGGAGGGAAGAGCAGCCCATGTGTGAAGGTAGGAGACCTTGGAGAATCTGATCTTTTAGCCCAGTGCTGTGCTCTGTTCCTGCATTTGTGAGCCAAAGCCTGTTAAAATCGCTTCATTGTGAAGTGGGATAATGCGTTAATGGCTCGCCAAGAGGAGAAAATGGAGCTCTGAACAGCCATGGGCAATGCTGAACAGAGCACAGAGGATCAAATATTTTGCCAGTCAGCTATGTCTCTTGTATGCCCAACTTTATATCAAATTGTAGAGATGCCATTTCTTGCATTTAACACAAGGAAATGTATCTCGAAAGAAAATAGGCATGTTGTCTTTTGTCAGGCAATGAGAATTATACAACAAAGAGAACCTTCCATTTCAGATATTCCAGGGAAGTCTCAACTTCACAATTCACCACATTATCAGATGATATGTCCCAATTTTTATTCAGTATATATAATTGATATAACTAAGCATTTCTCCTTTTTCATCTTTTAACTGATAAGAAATGCAGAGTGCTCAAATCAGAGCCCAACTGTGGTATTTAATCATTTCATATGACTAATAGTATCAATGCCATTGCTTCCATTTAACTGATTTTGTTCTAGCTTTATTTTCGATCCTCCTGTTCTGCATTATGTGTAGCATTGAAAGCCATAAATCATTTTTTGAAAGGCAATAGGGCATCATCATAAATAAATAATTTCCAGAATCCTTTGGAAAATTTTCTGAATTCTTTCGTTCTTGTCTTAGCCTCTTTAATAGGGACTGTGTACTTTAAGAGAATTAATGTTTTGTATTTTAATTTTTGTTCTAGAATTGGCTTTCTCAGACTTCATGATTCCTGGGAGAGCTGTGAAAAAAAGAGAACCTGTAAGTTCACAATGTTATTGTTCTTGTATTTGATGATGATGATTATTTTTTTATAAACAAAGAAGTATTTTCAAAAAGTTACTCATGCCACTGAGATGGGGATAAACTTCTAGGTAGAAAGACAGTGATGCGATTTAAAGGTCACTGGGTAGGAAACTTTTGTGCAAATATATTTCTGTCATTGTTGGTTTAAATTAGCCTACCTCCTTTTAAAAAATGTAACTGCCCCAGTGAGATAGATCATATCTCTAGCCCAGACGTCTCCTCCAAACGCCGAGGCCATGTTTTTTTTTTTTTTTTTTTTTTTTTTTTTTTTTTTTTTTTTTTTT
>NW_020838108.1:1355-21701 GCF_003676395.1 Aethalodelphis obliquidens | reverse complement strand
TTTTTTTTTTTTTTTTTTTTTTTTTTTTTTTTTTTTTTTTTTGCGGTGCGCGGGCCTCTCACTGCTGTGGCCTCTCCCCCTGCGGAGCACAGGCTCCGGACGCGCAGGCTCAGCGGCCATGGCTCAGGAGCCCAGCCGCTCCGCGGCATGTGGGATCTTCCCGGACCAGGACACGAACCCGTGTCCCCTGCATTGGCAGGCGGACTCTCAACCACTGTGCCACCAGGGAAGCCCCCCGAGGCCATGTTTTAATGGCCTATTTAAAATCTCCATATGGACATGTCCAGAACTCCTCATGCTTACCATTCTAGTCCATTATCATCATGTCTCACATGTTGTACAGCAGCAGCCTCCCAACTACTCAAGCCTCTAATTGTTTTCCAAGCAGCAGCAGGACTGATCTTTTCAAATTGTAAATCTAATCATATCCCACATCATCCACAACCTTCTCCAATTAAATATCTTCACATCGTTTGGCTAAAAGAAAAAAAAAAGCCCTATATCATGACCTATTAAATACCTGAGCCTTGTGGCTTCCACTTAGCAACATGGATTCATTTTCAACTATGCTCCCCCATGATTTCTACTCTCGCCATGCTGGCCTACTCTCACACCCTTTTGTGTGGAACACTCTTCGCCTCCTCGGTCTTTAGACATCAACTCAATCATCACACTTCAAAAGTTCACCTTCAGGGCTTCCCTAACAGCCAAATGGAATGTTTAAACCATTGAGTAATTTGCAGCAGCTTTCTGTATAAGTTATTGGTCCCAGTTGGCAGTGGGTAAGGAAAGAACTATTTGCTTCTGTCTTAAAATGTGATTTTAGAAATTAGAATTCTAGAAACTGAAAGTGTTTTACGAATGCAAATGGAGCCTGGCTGAAGCTCTAAGGCAGTGGAACTCTAATTCTCCTTGAAGAGGAATAGCCATTTTCTACAGAGAATTTAAATGCCTGGGATTAAAATATGCTGTGTCATTGGTGGTTAAAGTAATTGTCAACAGAAGTCATCAAAGGAATTAACAGTTAAAGATGAAACTGACTAAAGCCCCACTTGTGACTCGCTGACTGCTCCTCATGAGGGTGGTCAAGGTAGGAATGAACTGTGATGGCCAAACAAGAGGTTATATAGGCTAGATTAAGAGAATGTGAGGGGGATACTTTTAAATAATAGGGTCTTTCCAAAATTCATTTCTTTAGTGGTGGTTTTACATTCTCTTACAGTATTCTGCTTTAATCTATAATTAGTCCTCAGGTAGCCATGAATTAAGAGAAATGGCATTATAGTGTCACCAAGTGGGAATTGTGAAGAATTTGCTGATCTTAGAATTGAAAGCAAATATGCACACATAATAATTGAATTATATTATGGTTCTCCTTGAGGTAGTAGCATTGATTCTCTCAATGAGGAGAAAAAAGGGACTTAAACCATTTAAGTATTCTGGGACTTCTTAAAGACCGTGAGTTGTTCTGTAGGTTGGTTCTATTGATAAAGAAGTTGGTAACACATTTGCAACTGACTTTGTAGAAATCTTGCAGAAGAGCAGAAGATTCTAATTAAAATGGGGATATGAAGTTGAGGTATAATTATGAAAATTGCTCTTATTAAGGCATATTATACTTAATACTACACCTTTGTAAAGGATGGTTTTAAATGTTGAAGTGGAAATAATTGCTTTTTATCATGTGAAATATTTTTATTTTTCATTTATTCCTTTATACTGATATAAATTACAGCTCTAACATGATAAAAATATTTCCTGTCTTTAATTTGGTACTGAAGCTTAGATGGTTTTCAGCCTTTTCAGAAGTGTTTCCCTTTTTAACTCTTATTTGTGTAAATGTCTAAGTAGAAAATAGTACAGAGTATCTTTTAGAATTCTTATTATTGAGTATGAGTTGTGAGATATGGCTAGTAATAGAAATGAACATTATAGGCTATCTGATGTTTTTAAGACAAGACAACCAAAAAAAGTTAATAAAATTATTTTCAAAATAGATAGCAATCACTAAAGTTTAGATTCCGTTAAGGAATAATTCCACTCAAACTTCAAATCTTACGCTGACTGATTTTGCCTTTATTCTCACTAGAGTGGTTGATGAGGTGCTGACGTGTCATGCTTTGCATAGCAGCGGAAAGCAAAAGGCCCTGAACGCCTTAGGCCAGGATAATAGACTCAGGCTACATTGACCACAGTGGAGCCGGAAACAGGCATAATCATAACCATTTTCTTTTAACATGTACTTTATAGGGGCAATGCTTTTCCCCAAGAATCGGTTCATAACGTACATTACAAATACATTGCAGGCCCATGGGACAGATTTGCAGGTACATGCCTTCTCACACTAAACTTCATTAAGTTTCTTTCTTCTCTCCACACCCCCGCTTCCTTGTGTTAATATATGTCTGGCCTCCTTAGCGGAGTGCAGTCAGTTTATTACTGCACCCTCAGAATCATAATATGTATGCCAAGATTAACAAATAAAAAGTTTGCTGCAGGTTCTCACCCCCAGACCTGTAGTAAATAGTGATAATTAGGTACAGCTCCCCCTGCCACTGATACTAGCCACTTTGCCAGAACCTCCCTTTATACAGGGCTCCAGGCAGCTTCTACTAATAGGTGTGACTTGCTTCATGAGATGAAACCCCTTTGCTCTTGTGATCTACATCAGTGCTTTTAAACCTCCTTCACTCCATAGCGCATGTAGTAAAGAAACACGTGCATAACACCATGCCATTGACAGATAAGGCTACTCAGGACTAGAGATAATGGGGTCACAGGTTAGAGGCCACCTCGAGTGCTCATGGGATGAAATAACTGCACCTATTTGGGAAGCTCTGATAGAGGTATTTGCACAGTTTATTAAAAGGTAGGGACAACAATGGCAGGGGCTGGATATGACATCAAGTATGGTTTTCTTTCTGATATATGTGCTGTGGCTTTTATTAGCTGTCGAGCTGTCTTGAATAGTTAGAACAGAGTTTACGGCATTACCAAAAACTTTTCTCCGAGACGTGGATCAAATAAAAAGAGATCTCTGGAGTCAACTAATCTGATATATTTATAGCAAAGCACTTTCTTCTCAAACGAAGGCTTTGTCTTTGAGACACCTGCAGATTTTCTGTTATCAGATGTTCTTGTCTACTCTCATGCTAATGATCCCACTATTTGCATATATTTGACTGTAAGTTGAAATTAGCTACTGAGATCGATGGCAATCCTATATAAATGATACGGGTTTATAGCAATATCTACCTTAGCACCGGAAAAGTACCCCTTTCAGTTGCTGCCTCCAGGTGATATATATACTATATGGTTTATTAACTGTGGTGTGTTGGCTCTAACAATGGTTTTCTTTGAAATGAATGATTTGAATCTGATACCCAATTTGGTTCAGTCTCATGTAATACAGATAATATTTTTCAAATGTGTTAAGGTGTTTTTTTTTTTTTTTCGTTCTACCTTGTGTTCAGCCTTGCACCTCTGCTAGAGTCACCCATTGCCTGAAAAGAATTAGAGGTAGTGGTGATGGATTAAGATAATTATAAGTAAGAAAGCAAAGAGAGTCAGTTTTCAGATTTTGGGTTCCCAAAATAGGACACAGTGATACGTGGGTATCTTAGCTTCTTCCTCTGTATGGACACACTACAGAGTAGAGAGTGTGGCAAATTTCCAGGCACAGGGCAGGTCAGAGAATAGCCTATGGAAATGGAAAGCATCATCAAGATGCCCCTAAATTAGTCACATTCGAGCTGCAAGCAAGGTGCCCCGTAGGTGTGAGGTTAGACACACCTGAGGATGATGTCTTAGATCTGAATTTAAGCACAGACTCTGACAGCCAACAACCCCACGCATCCCAGAGTGAGGAGGTAGCCAAGATTTCTCAAGACCTTTATTGTTGAGTAAACTGGTGAAATGAAATTAGCCGGGGGTTGATGAAAATAAGTCATTGAATGCAGAGATCTTGCGGCCATAGGCCATGGCAGGGACATGGACTTCAGCTCCAGGTGTCTGCACGGAAGACAAAATACTGCAGGGAGGTGCAGTCCCATTTCGGCATGCACCATCACAGGATAGGACCAGAGGCACTGCACTGAACTGGAAACAGGCAAAGGTTCAGAGCATATTTGCAGACCATGGGACCTTTCCCTAATGCCGATATGTAAACTAGATACAAACTTTGAAATAAAGAGAATATGGCAGGCCTGCTGAGAGCAGGGAAAAGCATCCTGATAGGGACTTTGGATGTTAAATTAAATCCAGAGCATCAGGTCTACTTCAGACAAAAACGAAGACTCTCTTCAACTTGAATGAAACAGGTTCTTTAAGAAAAGAAAAACGGTTGACTGAGGGATAACTCAACATCAGATTATTTTAAGTGTACAATTCAGTTATTTTTTCTAAATTTCCAGAGCTCTGCAACCATCACCAATTGCACTGTTGATGAAGGGTACGATGGTCGCGGAGAAGTTGACCATTAAAAAGTACTTAGAAGTAAAATTTTCAATTAAAAGTAACTCAGTTTTGGAACATTTCAGTCACTTTATTTTATATGTATTTACGTATGGTTATATACACGTACACAGTTATATGTATACACAGTCATCCCTCAGTATCTGTGGGGGATTGGTTCCAGGACCCCTGCAGATACCAAAATCCATGGATGCCCAAGTCCCTCGTATAAAATGGTTTAGTATTTGCATATGACCTACGCACATCCTGCTGTATACCTTAAATCATCTCTAGATTACTTGTAATACCTAATACGATGTACATGCTCTGTAAATAGTTGAAAATACAGGCACACCACGGAGATATTGCGGGTTCACTTCCAGATCACTGCAATAAAGTAAATGTCACAATAAAGTGAGTCACACAAACTTCTTGGTCTCCCAGTGCATGTAAAAGTTATGTTTACACTGTACAGTAGTCTATTAAGTGTGTGATTGCGGTATGTCAAAAATATTACATACCTTAATTTAAAAATACTGCTAAAAAATGCTAGTCATGATCTGACAACACAGGGTTGCCACAAACCTTCAATTTGTAAAAGACATAGTAACTTGAGCACAGTAAAGGGAAGCGCAATAGAACAAGGTCTGCGGGTATAGTGTAAATGCTATGGAAATCGTTGCCAGTGCACAGCAAATTCACGTTTTGCTTTTTGGAGCTTTATGGAATTTTTTTTCCCCCCAAATATTGTTTGATCCATGGTTGGTTGAATCCACAGATGCAGAACTCACAGATATGAAGGGCCAACTGTAGTTACAGATACATATGTAGTAATATATAGAGTTATACATATATGCACACAATAAATATATATATAAATGTCATAATGCTCGTCTATGAGAACAGTGTTCATTTATTCATTATTTTATGAATTATAGCATTCCTTTAATGATTTTTATTTTTTATTTACTTTTAAATTTTTTTATATAAATTTATTTATTTTTGGCTGCGTTGAGTCTTCGTTGCTTGTGTGGGCGTTCTCTAGTTGCAGTGAGCGGGGGCTACTCTTCGTTGTGGTGCGCGGGCTTCTCATTGTGGTGGCTTCTCTTGTTATGGAGCACGGGCACTAGGTGCGCGGACTTCAGTAGTTGTAGCGCGTGGGCTCAGTAGTTGTGGCTCACAGGCTCTAGAGCACAGGCTCAGTAATTGTGGCACATGGGCTTAGTTGCTCTGTGGCATGTGGGATCTTCCCGGACCAGGGCTTGAACCTGTGTCCCCTGCATTGGCAGGTGGATTCTTAACCACTGCGCCACCAGGGGAAGTCCTACTTTAATGATTTTTATATTGAGAGATACTGTGAACACAAAGTAGAATAAAATTTCTTTTGCTTTAAGGATTTCAAAGTCTAGTGTGGGAGGCAGCCACAAAGCCAGGTAATGACGGCATGCTATCATAAGTGCAATGATAGATGTATGCCCTAGAATGATTTTCTCTCCTTCATTCTCTCTACAGCCTTATAAGATGAGCCAGGTATTATTAATATCCTCCCTGTATAGATGAAGACCCTGAAGGCCACAGCAGTTACAGTAGCAGACACAGTGGGAGGAAAACCAGAAATTAGATCATTTTAGATACATTTTTTGGATCTTTTGAAAAATAGTTTTGTTTAGTTTTTTTGTTTGTTTGTTTTTAGGTCTTAAGGATAGTAGATCCTCTCCAATGAAATGCAACTCAGTATTTTATAAAATACATGGAGGCATGCTTTATTTTTTCTTTGGTAGAATTTGTCATTATTGTTCAACCTATAAGCATCTATTAAATACTCACTCTGTGCTAAATGCTGTGCTAGGCATTGTGAGGCCTTCAGGATTAGATCCTTTGCCATTTTCATTTCTCACTGAGTGGTGTCCCAATGCAAGGATGGGGGAATTTGGCCTCTTTCCTGATTAGAAGGTTCATTAGGAAGTTTTCCAACCTATTGTAAGAAAATGTGGGTAAATGCAAAAAATTGACTTAGAGAAAGCTGTGCTCAGATTCCAGCTTGGCCACATCGTGGTTGTGTGAAGTTCAGCAATTTGCCTTGGCTCTCTCGGACTGTTTTTTTTTTTTCCTTTACAATGGGGATGATAATTCCTATCTAACAGTGATGAAAAGTAAGTGTGTTGTGAAATGAAAGCGCCCTTTACAGTACCTGCCTTACAAGTTACTTTGAATTATTTTTAATTAATGCACTAGTACACTTAAATTTCCTGTGTGTATTGTTGAACCTTCTCAGCCCTATCCCTTGTCTTGATCAAAAAATGATGATACAGTTCCTGCCTTCAGATAGCTTAAATTTAATAAATTAGGCTGAAAAAACTGATACATGGGGGTAAGAAACAAGCGGGCAAGTTACAGAAGCTACTTAGATCTCAACTTCTTATCATATGGTTAAAATTACCTGTTGCCAGGTATAAGGGGAATAGTTTTCCATACTATTTTCTGTAAAGGAACAAAATTTGCCACCCCAGAATGTCTCTTTGGCATGCAGATTATTTGAGCTGAAAATAATCAAGGCCCAAAAGACTCAGGAAGAACCTTCAGCCTTCCCCCTAACTGCCTAAAGAATGTAGATAAAGGCCCTGATCCTGGAAGGGAGCCAGCACCATAGATAACTATAGTATAAACTAGGTGTGTAGACGGGGAGGAGCCTAGCGAAGTCTGCTTGTTAAAATTCCTCTCTGCGTCCCATTGTCTTTGCCTGGCCCAGCAAACGTTTATTTCCCAAACACATGCTTTTCCATCTCCATGTGAGTTGCTTTCCTCCTCTTTGAAGTCCCAAATCACTACCCCCAACATCCTCTCTTGTCTGTAGCTGAAGATGGCATTTAAGGTGAGGGCTTGGGCCATTTTGGTGAGTTACTCAGTTCTCCTGGGTCTCTCCCATGTACACATGTTATTAAACTTTTGTGTGACTTTCCTCCTGTTAATCTGTCTTGTCGCTTTAATTCTTAGACCAGCCAGAAGAACCTAGAAGGGTAGAGGAAAATTTCTTCCTCCCCAACAGTTCCATGGTCTGCACTGACAAATATGCACTGAGGTCGGGAAGTCCAAATATCCGCCCTCATGGTTGAATTAGCTGGTCTGAAATAAAACAGGCGTCCTCCTCCTTCTCGACAAGTCTAGACCTTGGTCCCTGCAGTTGGGGCTAGTTGGGACTAGTTGGGACAGCAACCAGGCTGCCTGGAGGATCCAAGCTTGCCTCACAGTGTAGCGAGAGCTTCAGGTAGAGGGCGCAGGCGAGCATGGACGTTTCATTCATTCTCCCCTGTCACTGGGGAAGCTTGGGACTCAGATTCTTGCGGTCTAACCAATCAGATAACTCGCTCCTCCTCCTGTGGGCAGAAGGTTGTGAAGAGGTAGAGGAAGAGTGATGATTTCTACTTAACAGAAGTTATTTTCCAGTTGGCTGTCAGGTGTTCAGGGAGAGAGAGGGAAAGATTCACCCTCAACTACTGGTCAGGAGCGTGAAGAGAATTACCTGACGATGGATGGATAGAAACCACTGAGTACACTGCTGCCCACACTGTAGCTGCTCGGTCGGAAGTCTGTTATCTGGAGGGAGGAGAGGATTGCTGTGGGCGGCAGTGACCGTGGAGGTTTCAGAGAGCTGGTCCTGGGAACCGATGAGTTGAACCTGGGCGAAAAACATCAAGAGACTTCCCCTCTCTACATCCCCGAGCTAATCAAGAGGCCTCTGGGGTCCCTTTCCAACTCTAAACTCCAGTGGTCGCATCGTGCAGGCTCACTTGACAGAAACTGAACTGGCATCCCCCTCACACTGGCAGGTGGCTGGTCCCCTCTGCCCAGGCTGGCCTTTGAGTAGGGCTGATTCCATGACTTTTGATCATCTGTGCTGAACTGCTGAGCATTTCTTTCCCTCTGATTTCTTACTGCCTCCTTTCTGTCCCTCGATCCTTAACTAGAAGAGCAGAAGGCTGGGGGGAGCTCCTCCCTGCTGTCTCTGCCCATCTCTAAATGCCACAAGTTACAAAGGAGGGCTGGCTGAGACACAGGGCCCTCCATGTTGTTTCTGACTGTACAGTCCAGATCAGAGCTGAGTCTCAGCAAGTAAATGAGTCCCAGGCTGGCATGCTCAGCCCTTCAATGTCTGGTTCACATCATACCTTTCCCAGACTATTAACAGAAGGGAAGGCTGACGTTGTTTGTTGCTGTTAACAGTTTCATTTTGTAAAAATTGATTTTGAAACATTGGGAGTAAGCAAAGCATAATGATGGGGCTGAATGCACAAAACCCAACTGTACCAAAGGCCCTAGCGGTCAGGAGTGGGGCCTGATTGGGTCTTGCTCCACGAAAAGTGTGGCCGGCCTGCTCTGGGTCTCAGGATTGTGTGTGCACGTGTGTAGATTGTGTCCACATCAGTGTCGGCTGCCTTGAGCAGATGCATTTCAAAGAGCTTTCAGTTTCTGTGCCGGCAGATGTGGGAAACTCCACCTTGAAAGTACAGATATTACTAGTGCCCTAACTGTTTCTGCTCTTCACTGCTAATTAGACAATCTGTGTAAATGCTAGAGATGTGACCCTTTCGGTTCTGCCAGTGCCTTTGCCACTGCCTGTACATTCAAATCGAGGCCCGTTACAGCTGTCATGGAGGCAGTTTTATGTGATTCCTTGGAAGGACAAATTCCATACTGATCGCTGCTTGGAAGTCTCTCCCTACAGAGTGCAGAAGTCTGTTACTTTGTCGTTGCTTGCTTCCTGGATGAGCATATGCCTCCTTATCCTGGATGAAGGGAGAAATTGCTATTTTGCCGTTCCTTGCTCACTTAAATGTGAGTTACACAAGCCTTTTTAAAATTTCCTCTCCTCTCAGGAAATGTTTTAAAATATCTAACTCCCTTCCCTAGGCATCCATCCATAAAAGTATACTTAGCTCTTTGTAATTCATTGCCCATGCAGACTATGAGATATTTTTTCTTGCAGCATCTCATTTCATTGAAGGCAAACCTGCCTTTAGATCCCAGCTACATTAATGTTATAAAAATTAGGACTTTCTAATACCTCAACCCAGATATCAGTGGGCGTTACCGAGACATTGGGTGCATGATAAATTGACTTGAACCCTTATGACACATCCTTTGGTCATCTAACACCCTTTTTAAGAGTTTTGCCAGTTAATGGAGAACCTGCCTTCTCATGGGCACCATTGACATTGGACTTCTGCCTCTAGGAGTCCTGTCTCTCTGTTCCCTCCCAGAATCAACTCAGATGTGAAACACAGCTTCTTTTTTCCACCAAAGAAGCCAGAAACCCTTGGAAAAGCTAGTAGACTTTATTCAAAATTTTGGAATTATAGAGATACGGAGGAGGAATTTGCCTTTTCAAAGTGCCAACGATTTCAAGTTCAAGAGTAGATATTCCTCTTCTGAAAACGTGCACCAGCCACCCATTTCTTAGTGTTCCCATCGCTGCTCTCGTCCCGTGTAGCCTCTCACCACGCCGCCCTGGCTGCTTTCTCCTCTCCTCGCCCTCTTGCTTCTCCTCACACCCTCCATCTGGAATGGCACTGAGAACTCCAAATGCTTACCTTCTCTTACGCAGATTTATTTGGATCTCTTCAGGCTTGATTCTCCAGCCTGTATATCCAAAACCCATAAAAATATTCAGAAGTGTGGGATATGTTTCTATTTGATAGGCTCCATCTTCCTGGGAGGGAATTTGTAGTTATAAAAATAGGTTTTGTTGTTGTTTTGCCGTTACACTTGCATCAGCTGTCTGTCGTGATCCCTTTCATTCATTCACCAATATTTATTTTATGCTTACCTATGTAGCAAGTTTCAAGTAAGCACTTGTTTCTGTGATAAATTTGCATCTGTAGTAGGAGGCAGTATAACATAGTAGAGGAAAGGCTTGGAATCAGAGGAACTTGATTCTGGTTCTGATTCATTCATCCCTCTACTTCTCCATTCCAGAAATGTTTGTTGTAGTTTGTTGTAGTGGATGCAGCAATATGTTAGGTATGGGGGATACTGAAATTCTTTAGACCCCTGCTCTCCAGTGTGGTGGAGGAGACAGTCATGTGGATAAAATCCTATAATTCCTATACGCATAAAAGTTGAGCTTCTGCTACGTAACAGCTGTGTGACTTTGGGCAAGTCTCTAGGCCTCCATTTCTCCATCTTAAACTGAGGATACTGCTAGTATCTGCTTCAAATGTTTGTGGTGAGAATTAAGCAAGATGAAGCCCAGGCAGGGCTTGGCACATAAATGGAAGCCCAGAGAGGGAAAGCGGCTTGCTCGGGATCACATGCTTGGAAACACTCATGCAGTTTACTAGGTTTTAAGGATAAACAGAATGTGAGAGCAGAGGGAAAGAAATGGAATCAAGGACAGCATTACCCTGGAGACAGCATTTAAAAGTAAGACTTGGAGGAAAAATGAGAGTTGGGTGGCAGATGAACTTGAGAATGATGTCCTGGTAAGTTGTTATCCCTAGAATGTAAAGTACAAGGGAGTAAGTGGAGCTAGGTAAGGTGGGAAAGGCTGATGGTGCCAGCTCTACTCTATTACTAGGGGTACTCTACCTACTTTAACGAAAAAGCCTGAAACTTCCAATGGCTTGCTTAATAAAGCCTTCTTTCTCATTCATTTTCAAGTCCAGGTGTGTTAGCAGGAGTAAGGGTGAGGCCTTCTTTAGGTAGACATTCAAAGATCCAGATCATTCCGCAGAGGCACTGCCACCTCCTAGGGCGTCAGTGACATTCGCTTAAATCTCTGCATCTGGCCAGGAGCTGAAGGTCAAGTGAAAGCTTGGAGGATTGTGTGAGAGGCTATAAAGGCCACTGGAAGTGGCACACATCACTTCTAACCATATTCTGCTAGCCAGAACCCGGTCACGTGGCCCCATCTAACTCCAGGAGAGGTGAGCAAATGTACTTAGCCTCCTGGAAGGAAACAGAAGGACAGTTTGATGAGCACCTAATATTGTCTTTGCCCCACTTCCTCATTTCAGTGATCTTATTATTTATGTGAACCTCTCCAAGCCTCAGTTTCATCATCTGTAAGACGAACAGAAGCAAAGACGTGTCCCAATGTTGTTGTGAGGATTAAAACATTATCTGCGAAGGTCCTTTTAGAATCCTTGTCGCTGTGTTGCGTGATTGTTGTTATATAAGGACAGCTAGGAACTAAATGGATGATATTTGCAACATTATTTCTGAAGAAATTCAGAGTTGTACTTTCTGTGACGGCTCATGCAACAGTGGATGAAAGATGAAAGAGCAGCATTAAAATACTATAGGAAGTGAAACCAATGAAGCCCACGTGTATCTTGGAGAGCGGAGACAATGAGAGAGATCATTTGCCGTCTTTCTCAATCATGAACATCTCTGCCCAGCTTTGGGCAGGAGAGAAGACAGTTCAAGAGTGGGCTTCCTAGGGAAAACTGAGAGACAGTTGGCAGTACCAAGGGGCTAACATGGGGATGTTTGTCTGTGTTTCCAACTCCCACAAATATACAAACTGAGCAAAAACTGTCAATGCAACTTCGGGAGACGTCTCCACATTCTCCTGCCTGACTTACAATCAGATTTCAAGCCTTGAGCTTTCCATGTATAGAAATTTTGGAGCACCGCTCTGAGGGGCAGTGACCCAAGGGAGATGCGTGTGACCTAATTCCAAACTGAGGAGACTGACGTAATAAATGGAAGTCAAATGTCTGTTTGTTTTCTTTCTTACCAGAACCTATGTTTACTTTCGACTAGTGAAGAGTTCTACTCACATTTAAGTTCTCTCAAATCAAATCCGTTGGTAGAAATCAAGGAGACAGAGGGAATTTATTCAGTGGGGGATTTACTGAAACTGGTGGATACTTACTGTCTGGTGTCAAAAATGGATGGATCAGTTTTATTCTTGTTCACACTCAGTATTTTTTGTTATTAATGAGAAACTGTTGCATCCCCAAATAAATTAATTCAACATTGAATGCACAGTTTCTTTGCAAACAATAAAATTGTTATTTTAGAAGTTATTAAACTTTTGAAGTCAATGCCATTTTGTCAGGATTATTTACCATTGATTAGGAAATAACCTAATGAATCATTTTGAAGAATGCTCTTTTTTTTAGCTCTGACTAACAAGAGTGCTTGACAGCAGCAAGTTGAATTAGTGTGGTGAACTGCCACAGCTATGCGAATTTATGTTAAATGCTTTCTTTTCAGTGTTTTCATATTTGCTGCCGATAAAGAAAATTAGGAATCTGAATACATTCTTTTTTTTTTTTTTTTTTGCGGTACGCGGGCCTCTCACTGTTGTGGCCTCTTCCGTTGCGGAGCACAGGCTCTGGACGCGCAGGCTCAGCGGCCATGGCTTAGGGGACCAGCCGCTCCGCGGCATGTGGGATCTTCCCGGACCGGGGCACGAACCCGTGTCCCCTGCATCGGCAGGCGGACTCTCAACCACTGCGCCACCAGGGAAGCCCTGGATACATTCTGATTGGCCTCTCAACATGAGTTTATGAGTTTGAAAACAGCTTCAGGTTAAAGATGTGTTGGGACTTCAGCAGTGCCCCTTGGGTTATTAAAAATTCATCTGACGGAGCATGATGCAGTGAGGCCAGGTTCACAGAGGCACACAAAGCCGGATCAGACAGGCCAGAACACCTGCTTCTCAAGTAAAATCTCAATCTAGATCACCCCCTTTTTCATTGTACATATGTTTGAAATAAGTTCCCTCGGCCTCCCATCTTGAAGATACTGAGTTGCTTTTTTTGTGTTGTTGTTGTTTTTCATTTAAAGCTCTGAATTGTTTCCACTTGTGCACTTTAAAAAATTCTCAGGTTGTATTTTTCCCTTTTTTTTTTTTTTGACTGCGCAGCCTGTGAGATCTTAGTTCCCCTGCAGTGGAAGTGCAGAGTCTTAACCACTGGACTGCCAGGGAAGTCCTTCCCACTTTTTATAGAATGCACTACTTTTAACTTGTAGATATCAATCTGCCTCTAATACCAACACTACCCTCTGTATGAGCCACCTTTGCTTGGATATTTTATCTTATTCACCTCTGTACCTCTGCACATTTTCAATTCTCAATGAACGGCTTGTGAATGGAACTCCTATATCTAACGCATCATCTGTTATAATCAGTATCATGCTTCTCTACTTTCTGAGGTGTACGATGCAAATGGGGTTACTGAGAAGGTGTTTTCTTAATCTCTTACTTATAGGTGGAAACCAACTTTTTTTTTTTAAGGGCCTGCCAAGTTGGGATGTATAGAAGCATAGGATTGCAGTACAGGGGATGTGCTATAACTATCAACTCTTTCAGAGATAGGGGGAGGGTAAAAGGTATGGCATTTGTGAATGTCCCTTCTGCATATATGGCATCTTACCTTACCATCAGATGGTATTGGTATTAGCAGAAGAGGATATAACTGTGAAGCTAATTAAGAGCCATTGTATCACAGGTCACTGTCAAAGCCCTACATAGTACATTCTTTTGTATTATGTTTCTTAAAGAGGACCTCTCCAAATATGTAAATTTTGAGTCCCACAAAACCTGAATCCACTTCTGGTGATGAGCTCCATTTCGCAGATGAGAAGGGCGAAAATGTTATGATGAATCCAGAATTCCAGAGCAATATAGTGAGAAGAAATGGAAATAAAACCCACGCCTGAGGCTTCTCGGTTTCCAGGAGAGAGAGAATCTGTATCAAATTATTTGGGTCAGAGTTAAATTTAATCTGAAAGCATGTCATGTTCCATTGCCACTGAGACGATGGAATCTGTTTGGAAAATATATTTTGAAACATCAATAGGTTGCTTAACTATAAAAATTATTTAAAGAACAATGGTGTGTGCAAAAGAATTATAAAAATATTAAAATGTCCAATTTTTTTTAGGAAATGTGCTTCATTCTTTACCTACACATGGGACATGAAGACATGAAATTTTCCTGGGTGCCTAGGGAGTTTGATTGTTATTTTTACATATGTATGAATATGTTTTAAAGAAAATAAGGTCAATTTCATCTTAAGCCACTGAACTCAAAAATCTGAGAATTTTGATGAGTTAATTTTCTGTAGACAGTTTTGATCCTACTTTTGATTTTCTAGCTTAGACTTTTGAAGACAATTCAGAAAGTTTTTTTAAAGAAATTCACCATATCTACGTTAAAAGATAAAGAGCGGAGGGTAGACGTAGGGTTGAAAATTTACAAAGACTTTAGAGTTAGTCATTTCTAAACGCGTCTCCATGTAATACGGCATCATTAGATAGCGATTCATTACGCTCAGTGACCACTCACATACTCTTAGATTTGACAGAATTTACTTTCATTATTTTCTGCCATACTGTTGCTTAAAGAAGAAGGGCAGTGATTTGAGTAATGAAAAAACAAAACGTAAATGGTTTACTGTCAGGAAATTTCTGAAATGGTAGTGGGTATAGCTAAATGTGCCTTGAACAGGGAGCCAGAAGACCTGAAGTCGAGGTCAGATTCGGAACCCTCAGTATCCTTGGACAAGTCATGTTGCTTTTCTGACTTTTCATTTCTTCATATCTAGGTACAGGTATGTATTACTCCTATCTTGTTTATCTCCAAAGCTTTTGTTCATATCAAATAAGTAGTGGAGGGCTTCCCTGGTGGCGCAGTGGTTGAGAGTCCGCCTGCCGATTCAGGGGACACGGGTTCGTGCCCTGGTCCGGGAAGATCCCACATGCCGCGGAGCGGCTGGGCCCGTGAGCCATGGCCGCTGAGCCTGCGCGTCCGGAGCCTGTGCTCCGTGGCGGGAGAGGCCACAACGGTGAGAGGCCCGCGTACCGCAAAAAAAAAAAATAATAATAATAAGTAATGGAAGTGAACGACACGTGCAAATGTGAGTTACAAATGATGTGGCTAAAGACGATTCAAAAATCGTCTTTTTACACTCTCTGTAATAATGCAAATTGGGACATTTTAAGAAATTGCTTTCTAATATTTAAGTTATAAGACATGCATATACTATAGTTCAAATATTAATTGATTGCCCATTCATTCAACTAACATTTATTTAGCACTGGCTGTGGGTCGGGCACCATGCAAAGCATTCAGGACTCCATGACTCACCTGCAGCACACATTATCATCTTTAGTATAAAGATAACTAAGAAAGAACATGTGTGAATTGCATATATTGTTTATTTTACAAGAGAAGACTGTGAGCATATGTCCATAATTGTATATTTCATAGCAGTGGCCTCTAACTGAAACAGTTATCCAGTAATTTCTTTGTATTTCCCCATTTTGTACACACACGTTTGGTCCTACCTAAGTGGGCCATAGTCAAAGGAGTTCTAGATTGTGAGCTCCTTGGGAGCAAATATTTTATTTCATATATATATATATATATATGTATATATATATATGTGTGTGTGTGTGTGTATATATATATATATATAACCAAATACCCAGAGAAGTCCTAGTAATAATAAGTAGTCCAGTAAAGGTTTAATTTTCATGTTAAAAAGGAAACTTGTTCAGGTAACATGGTACTGACATCCTGTTATCTTTGCCAGAAGGGTTTAGGCCTTGATATATTTTACCCAAGGAGGTTTTCTACATCTGTTACATGTGTCCCATTTCAACGCTATCCAACCATCTCCAAATAGTGTGTTTGTATGTGGTCATTTGTTCTCTGAAGATCCCCACTGTTTTCTGATTACAGGAATGTGCATGATTCCTTTATTACAGAAGTGAATAGAGGGCACAGAAACCCATGGTGCTTCTACTTAGTAAAAGTAGAGAAGGAAGTCATTTTAGGGTTTATCTAGCACTAATCTCAATGCCTGAATATTTTAATATTTAGTAAATAACACGAGGTAGAGTGAAAGGAAGGGAGGGAGGAGGGAGGGAGAAATCGAGTGAAGAGGGAAGAAGGAGGGAGAGCAGAGGAAGGAAGGAAGGGGAAGAAACAGAAGTATGATAGAGTTCCATGAAATTGTAAACATTTAAGCATTTCTCCTGCGTTTGAACTTTGACGCTAGCTCAAAGAGATATTCGTGTGGCTTCAGAGAACTTCGTATCTAAAAATTAGTCTCAGTTGATTGATAAATCCTGCCAAGAATAGAGTGGGTTAATAATTTATAATCCATCATCAGGACAAGCCCTTACTATTTATAAATTATTTAAAGCTACCTGTTTGTCTGTTTATTCAATCAATTTAATTCTTACATAGTTCTGCTTAAAACTTAGCCGGTTGACAGTTAATCATTTGCTATCTTTAGTCTGAGTTGGAGATTTTTAGTGAGATGCTTCATTCATTCAACAAATATTTTGATCACCTGTACTTTTGATTGCTAAGCATATAGGAAAGGAACAAAATAGGAAAAAAAAAAATCCCTGTCCTCATGGAGGTTATTTACTATTAGGGGGAGGCCGATCAACAGAAAAGTAAAATATTTAAAATGTCATGCAAAGACAAATGCTATGGCACAAATAAAGCAAAGTGAAGGAGGTGGGGAGTCTACGGCAGGGAGGTGATCCGATTTCAAGCAGGATGGCCAGAGAAGGCTTCTTTGATATGACCTTTGAGCAGATACTTGATGGAAGTGAGGGACTGACACATGAAGTATCTTAGGCAAGAATGTTCCAGGTGGAGGGAACAGCAAGGATGAAGACCCTAAGGTGAGAGTGTGCTTGAAATATTGAAGGTAAGAAAGGGAGGAGGCCAGTCTGGCTGGAGCTCATTGGGCAGGAGGGAGAAGATAGGAGGTGAAGTCGGGGTGTACAAGGTAAATGCTGTGGAAATAGTTGCCAGTGCACGGCAAATTCAAGTTTTGCTTTTTTGAAACTTTCTGGAATTTTTTTCCCCCAATATGTTTGATCCATGGTTGGTTGAATCTGCAGATGCAGAACTCACAGATACGGAGGGCCAACTGTAGTTATAGAAATATGTAGTTATATACATAGTCATACGTATATGCACACAGTAAATATACAGATATCATAATGCTCTTCTATAAGAACAGTGTTCATTTATTCATTGTTTTATGAATTAATTATGTCATTAATACAGGTCATTGTAAGGACTTTGTCTTTAGTGAATGAAATGGGAAGCCATCAGAGGGTTTAGAACGAAGGAGTGATAGGATCTGGCAGGACCTTACTTTGTAATATAATGATTCTGGGTGCCTCATTCAGGATAGACTAAAGGGAGGCAAGACTTGATGTAGTGAAGAGGCTACAGCAAGAGATGATGGTGACTTGGACCAGTATGATAGCTGCAGAGGTAATGAAAAAATGTACTCAATATATGACTTGGAAGTTTTTGCCCTATGGAAATGGAAATGTAGTTGCCATTTACTAAAATATGTAAGGTTTTAGGAGGAACAGTTTACTGGCATGTTGCAGGAGGGTGAGGATGGAAATTAGAAATTGGTAGCAGTCATGTTAAGGTTCAGATGTCTAAAATTTTATAAATGGAGTCTCTATTAACCTTACTACAAATCCTGTAGTATTGAACATTGACTTTCTGTTAACCTTAGGATGCCTCAAATCATTAATTCTTCATAATATTAAATGTTTACTCTGGAACATTTTTAGACCAAATTTCTCATTAGTTTTGTTTTTCTGCTTTGCATATAGAATTTCAAAAATACACTTCTTTTAACTTTGGCAGTAATCATAGGGACTCTTCATTTTGAAATGGTATAAAACACTCAAGCTTCATTATGTATTTGTGATACTCTTTTTTGTTGTTACTATATTTACCTTTGTGATTTATATTTTATCATCTATCTCAGGAATTTCCATAAATATGTATTAAAAATAATCTCAAGTAATCTCACTATGCAGAAGTAACCATTGTTTTCTCTTATATTCTTTCTGATCACTCCATAACTCACAACTCACACTCTCATCTAGCGTGCAGTTATTATATATAATAACCTGGAACTGTACTAAGTGCTTTATGCGGATTGACTCATTTAAGTCACATAATAACCCTTTATCAGTCCGGGTTCTTACTTGCAAAAAACAAAGACAAACTAGCTAGTTCAAATATTTTAAAAAACTCCGATTTATTAAAGTATGTAAGCTTAAAGATTCCCCAGGAATGTTGGAAAATCAAGTTAGGGTGCTGCACAGACAGGAGGACAAAACCTAAAATTATAACACTTGTTTGGTCTGGGGGAAACATCATGATTGTCCTCGGCATTCACAAACAATGCACTTTGCACCCCCAATTCTCCTGCACTGCGCAATGGGCGTTACCTCTGAAACATTTGCATCTGCTTCCTGAGGAAACCCATTGATGGTGAATTTTCCCGAGACAGGAAGTATATCAAATGCTCTGGGCAACCAGAAATACTAACAAACTTCTAGAACAGTTCACCTCTTAGGCTTTCCAATGCTAGCATATTAATTTCTTACGTATTTAGATCCCCAAGTAGCAACAACACAAGTGATAGAGACTAACAAAATAAAACTAGCCCTCAATAAGCAAACACATGGAAAAGCAAAGACTAATTCGCCGTCTCTTCAAGAAGGTGATCCAAATAAATACTCATCGCTTCTTAAGTTTGCACAACAGCACCCTGATCTCCAGGTGATTTCCATTCTCTGGTGATTCTATCACAGTCCATCTCAATGAACTAAACTGGGAAGGTTGCCACCAACAGCCCTTTCTGAAATAGGAAAAGGGAAAGGATGACAACAAAAAATAGTTGGTATATCCAAGCATTGAATCTGCACTAGCACATGTGGTGGCAACTGCATCCACTGTTCACAGGCATCAGTGACACGTATTCATTAAGTTACTAAACAGAAATGCCAAAATGAATAAGCAGTGTGATGGAGTGGTTGATATTTCTAGCTCTGGGCTTTGCATTTACTTTTTCTATGATCTTGGGTAAATTACTTAATTTCTCTCTCAGTTTCTTAATTTGTAAAATGGGGATATCACTAAACATACCTAGCTCACAGGACTGTCGTTGGGATCGTATGAGATAACAGGTGTGTTCTTTTTATTTTTATTTATTTTATTTTATTTTATTTTTTTGGCTGCATTGGGTCTTTGTTGCTGTGCGCGGGCTTTCTCTAGTTGCAGCGAGTGGGGGCTGCTCTTAGTTGTGGTGCGTGGGCTCTAGGCACGCGGGCTTCGGTAATTGTGGCATGTGGGCTTAGCAGTTGTGGCTTGCAGGCTCAGCAGTTGTGGTACATAGGCTTAGCTGCTCCGTGGCATGTGGGATCCTCCCGGACCAGGGCTCGAACCCGTGTCCCCTGCATTGGTAGGCAGATTCTTAACCACTGCGCCACCAGGGAAACCCTGGTGTGCTCTTTTTACATGTAACCTGTTGCTGAGTTAGATTTCAGTATGAGTACATCTGATTATCTGACTGGATCCAAGGGCCATCATTGGCTGGTCTTGTTGGTAAATGGGGAACACAACAGAGGCAGTAGCCAAACTAGCAGTAATGTGCTGAGGTCTCAACAGAGAGCTTGTGATATTCTTTATATGATACATAACTCAGGATTCCTTCAGCAGCAAAAGGAGGCTATGTCTGTGAAAAATAAGAAAACAAAACTAATTTTCTTGCGGAAAAATGAAAAGATGTACTTTATCTGTATTGCATTTGTATTGCATATAATGGTGAAGCGATGTGGAAATGGTGACACATTGACAAAATATAAACATTGGAATAATTATGTCTAGAAACTACTAAACATCTGTTGTATTTCTGGTACTACACTAGGGACTTTACATACATAATTTCATGTAATCTATGCAACAATTTTTCTAATAGATCTTTATTGGAGTATAATTGCTTTACATTGTTGTGTTAGTTGCTGCTGTAAAACAAAGTGAATCAGCTATATGTATACATATATCCCCATATCCCCTTCTTCTTGCATCTCCCTCCC
>NW_020838108.1:0-1255 GCF_003676395.1 Aethalodelphis obliquidens | reverse complement strand
TCTTGCATCTCCCTCCCACCCTCCCTATCCCACCCCTCTAGGTCATCGCAAAGCACTGAGCCGATCTCCCTGTGCTATGCCGCTGCTTCCCACCAGCTTCCCACCAAACTATTTCACATTTGGTAGTGTATGTATGTTGATGCTACTCTCACTTAGCCCCAGCTTCGCCTTCCCACCCCATGTCCTCAAGTTTCCATGTCTACATCTTTATTCCTGCCCTGCAACTAGGTTCATTAGTACCTTTTTTTTTTAGATTCTATATATATGCATCAGCATATGGTATTTGTTTTTCTCTTTCTGACTTACTTTACTCTGTATGACACACTCTAGGTCCATCCACCTCACTACAAATAACTCAATTTCATTTCTTTTATGGCTGAGTAATATTCCATTGTATATATGTGCCACATCTTCTTCATCCATTCATGTGTCCATGGACATTTAGGTTGGTTACTTGTCCTGGCTATTGTACATAGTGCTGCAATGAACATTGGGGTGCATGTGTCTTTTTGAATTATGGTTTTCTCAGGGTATATGCCCAGTAGTGGGATTCACACAACAGTTTTTGAAAGGTGTTAAATTGAAGATCAAAGACTATAAGTACCTTTCCCCCAAATACACAATTTTCAATGGCCACCTAACTTCTGTATTGTCATGCTAAATTAGGCACTTAGGGAACAGACAGACAATCTCTACTTTTTGCCACAATGCATTCTTATAAACTGCAAGGAGAGCAAATCATTGTAAAGTGCATTATATTTTCCCAAAGGAACAGTGCCGGGGTAGGAGACTGTACTCTTAATCAATAACTTGACACTGAATATATCATGTGTATGATCAATAGTTATCTCATAAGAACAAAAATACTACGACCATTAAGTTTGCCAAGTCTAATAGATATTAATTATATATGTGATGAGCAATGATGTTGCTTCTCTTCTCTGAACTTAGGGTCTTGGAGAATATTTTGAATGGCTTTTACTCTTAAAGGAACTTTCTTGGTGGTTGGGGGGGAACTACAGCCCCTCTTCTCTCTTGATAAATGTCTCTTTTGTGTCTAGAGTTATTTGGAATTATTCCATGGACTATTCTCTTTAAAAATTGCTATTACAGCATCTAGTATTTTTGAATATTAGAGGAACAAAAAAGAAAAAAACTTAAAAATTTTTAAATTTTATTTTTAATTGCCGTATAGTTGATTTACAATGCTGTGTTAATTTCTGGTGTACAGCAAAGTGATTCAGTTATATACATA
>NW_020838107.1:101266-110293 GCF_003676395.1 Aethalodelphis obliquidens | reverse complement strand
GAATGTGTTAGATTTGCTACTTATATCCTGTTCCAGGAAAATCTTCAGGGTGGAAATGTGTCAACATTGTTGAGTTTTTAATGGATTTCCTTAGGGGACTCATCTTTATCATCATTAGATGTAATTGTGAGTTTACCAAAGCACTTGTACATTATCTCATTTCCTCTTCACTCTTCTTCTGTGAGATAACAAAGACAGAACTCTGTGTGTGTGGGGGGGGGGGGGAGAGATACTTGTTATGTACATTTCATGTTTTTCTTTACCAATTGAGCAGATTACTGCTTTAACACATGTAAATTTTCTGGTCTAATCAAAGTTTCACCTTCATGTAGTATACAATCATAAAATGGATTTTTATACACTGATGCAACCAATAATTATGTTAGATCTTTTCCTGACTAGTTCTATTTTAGTTCTGACACCTGTGTGTTTTACAAAGCTCCAAACAATATGCTTTCTCTTTCCTATTGGTTACCACAGCGGTAATCATTTTTAGAATTCAGTCTTCATGGGAAGATTAGTTTCCTAATTTTAAATGGGGGATGGCTGTGATAATACAAATGAATCCTCAGATTGCTTCTTGAGTCTAACTTGTCAAATGAAGTGTCATGGCAATGTTTTGAATGCAAAATTTTGAATTAAGTAAAAACCTACATCGATTGTACAAAGGTCAGTAAACATTGGACTGGTATCATTATTTAAATGTGAGCAATGTAAGACACGTACATTCCTCTTCTTTACTATGTTATCATTGCTGTATGACTTCAAGTTTCCCTTTTTGTACCATTTTCCCTAATGGTGCTCGCTAGTGCCTAATACTTGAAAAAGGAGAAGAATTTGCTTTCTGAGATTTGTATGAAATCATATAGTTAAACCAAATACAGGCATACCTCGTTTTATTGCACTTCGCTTTATTGTGCTTTGCAGATATTGTTTTTTTTGTTTGTTTTACACATTGAAGGTTTGTGGCAACCCTGCACCCAGCAAATGTATTGGCACCATTTTTCCAATAGCGCTATTTTTCTTTTCTTTTTATTGAACTATGGTTGATTTACAATGTTGTGTTACAGCACTATTTTTCAATTAAGGTATGTAAGTAGATTATTTTTTAGACATAATGCTGTTGCAGACTTAATAGACCACATTATAGTATAAACATAAGTTTTATATATGCACTGGGAAACCAAAAAAAATATCATGTGACTCACTTTATTGTGATATTTACATTATTGTGATGGTCTGGAACTGAACACACAATATCTACTCATTTGAATTTACATAGAACATTGGAACTCTTAAATAAGAACATATTAAATGTTGAAACTTTTACTGTGGACGTGCTGGATGCAAGTAATGTACAATGGACGTCGGGCGGTAAGCTGTTCTAACTGAAAAGGCAAGATCTCACAGCTGCTTATTGCTCTTCTGTCTGCAGTGTTCTCGTCTCATATCGTCATGCCCAGGTCATTACCACCATTAGCAATTTTTTTTTTCCTAGGAAACCTTACCCAATTGCCCCAGCCAGAAATAGATCTTCCTTTTTTTTTTGTTTTGTTTTTGGAACCGTTTTTTCTCTACCACTCTTCTGGCATATGTCACTGTATATTTTTCTTTATTTGAATGTCTATCATAGATTTCATACTAGATTATAAATTCCTGGGGAGTAGAATCTGCATCCAATTTTTCTTTCCAGACCACGCCCTCCCCTTGCTACATACATAGCCTTTAGTTTTCTGGGGCTGCTATAACAAGTTACCAGAAACTTAGCGGCTTCAAGTGACAGAAGTGTATTCTTTCACAGTTATGGAGGTCAGAAGTCCAAAATCAAGGTGTCAGCAGTGCCACACACCCTGTGGAGGCTCTAGGGGAGGATCTTTTCCTGCCTCGTTGAGTTCTGGTTGTCCCAGGTGTTCCTTGTCTTTTGTGAGTGCATTGCTCCAATCTGTGCCCCCATCTCCCCATGGCTTTCCCCTCTCTGTGTCCCTCTGGCTCTCAAATCTCCATTTCCTGTCTCTTATAAAGATACCAGTCATTGAATTTAGCGTTTATCCTTAATCTAGGATGATCTAATCTCAAGATCCTTAATTTAATTATAACATAATTAAATTATACCTATAAAGGTCCTTGTCCCAAATAAGGTCATATTCATAGGTTCCAGTGGTTAACGCATGGAAATATCGATATATATGTTTACCGATACACACACACACATGCATATATAATTTTGGGCAAAGAACACTGCACATTTTCCATGCTCAGCTTTACAAATTCCCACAAACTTTATTGTGTAAACAACCGTTTATGATTTCACAGTTTTTGTAGATCAGGACTCTGGCCTCAACTTAGCTAGATTTGTGCTCAGGGTTTACAGTTAAGGTGTTGGCCAGGGCTGGGGTCTCATGTGAGGCTCAGGGTTCATTTCCAAGCTCACATGGTTGTTGTCACAGTTCACTTCCTTGCAGCTGTGTAAGTCACAGTGGTGTGGTGCTATGTGGCTGACAGGAGAGCATCTCTGATCTCAAGGGAAGGCCTAGATTCTTTTTTAAAGGGCTTCCAACTGTTAAGACAGGCCCACTCAGGATTATCTCCTTTTTGTGTAAAGTCAACTTATTTGGGTCCATAATTATATCTGAAAATCCCTTCACCCTTGCTACATGCTGTAACCTAATCCTGGGAATAACCCCAGGAAGTATATAGCATAGACTTCTGTGTACCACAGGTATATATATTTTTTATTTTACCAAGATGTTGTCCTGATTTAATGGGAAATGATTTTAAATCCCATGTACTAGCTATTTCCAGAGATTCTTAGATATATTTGACTGTTCTTTTACTCTAGGGCAAAGCATCAGGCCCAACGTGTTATGCCAGTGTCCAAACTCTGATTCTAAAGATTCTAAGTAAAAAAAAAAAAAAAGTGGAAAAAAAAATGAATGAAAATACCACATTCAAATGAGGCAGCAGATGGGCTTGGATAATAACCATGGGCACTGCCTGGATTGTGAGATAGGATGGCAGCCTGGCCCTGATAATACGGAATCTGTAAAAGAAATCACAAGTGGATCAGCCAGTGCAAAGAGGAAGATGTATATGCTTCGATTAGAGGGGGTAGTAGAGACAGTAAAGGCAATAGTATTGTATTGCAGCAAATGAGAGGAAATGGGAGGAAGTTGTGAGTCCTTGCCTCCTGCAATTAAGTTCTCTTTTCCTCATACTTGGTTGTTTGATCCACATCAGTTGATGATAAGTTTCCTACATATTAGAACATGGATGTCAATAGGTTGCATCGTGAAGAAACTGATTGCAAGTATGGTCACCTGGAGCACTGGGTTGAGAAGAACTCTAAGACCATGAACTTACTTTAACACAGGATCCATTATGTGAAACAGCTTCCTCGAGCACTGCAGGGAGGAATAGAAGCAGTAATTATACCACACATTTACTGTCCCTTCCAGATATCCTGTCTTCACCTTGATTGTGAGTTCAGAACCTGGATTACTACCTTATTCACCTGTCTCTGAGTTCCTGAATTCTTCACGGTTAACCCACCAAACACTCTGGTACATTTAGACTTACTTTTTTATTGTTAACTCCTCTTGTGTGTTTCCCACCCCCTCCATTTGAGCCCTGCCCCTTTATTTAGTACAGGGCTGAGTTTGGCTCTGACTGAAAAAGACGTTCATTGAAAACAGGTTGCATTAAAGTTCAGTTAATGTGAAGTTAATGTGCTTTGTCCTGGGAGTTCCCTGTGTCAGTTTTGATTAGAAGCATGTAAGAGAGAAAAATACAGTCAGTCACCCATTCTGCACTCACGGATTCAACCAACCACAGATCAAGAATATTTATAAAACAAAAAACTCCAGAAAGTCTCAAAAAGAAATCTTGAATTTGTTGGCAACTATTTACATACCATTTATATTGTATTTACAACTATTTCCATGGCATTTATATTGTATTAGGTATTATATGTAATCTAGAGATGATTTAAAGTATGTGGGAGTTGAGCATCTTTTTGTGTGCCTGGTGGCCATCTGTATGTTTTCTTTGGAAAAATGTCTATTCAGGTCTTCTGCCCATTTTTGATTGGGTTGTTTGCGTTTTTTTGGTATTGAGTTGTATGAGATGTTTATATATTTTAGATCTCAATCCCTTATCCGTTATGTAATTTGCAAATATTTTCTCCCGTTCTGTGGGTTGTCTTTTCATTTTTTTCCCTGTGGTTTCCTTTGCTGTGCGAAAGCTTTTAAGTTTAATTAGATTCCATTTATTTATTTTTGCTTTTCTTTCTTGTGTCTTAGATCCAGAAAATATTGCTACAATGTATGTCAAAGAGTGTTCTGCCTATGTTCACTTTTAGGAGTTTTATTGTTCCAGTCCTTACGTTTAGGTCTTTAATCCATTTTGAATTTTTTTTTGCATGTGGTATGAGGAAATGTTCTAATCTCATCGTTTTACAGTTATCCCTGCAACACTTATTGGAGAGACTGTCTTTTCTCCATTGTGTATTGTTGCCTTCTTTGTCATAGATGAACTGACCATAGGTACGTGAGTTTATTTATGGGCTCTTTATTCTGTTCCACTGATCTATGTGTCTGTTTTTGTACCAGTACCATGCTGTTCCCCACACCCACCCCAGCTGCACTGGGTCTTCATTGCTGCACGCAGGCTTTCTCTAGTTGCGGCGAGCGGGGACTACTCTTCATTGTGGTGTGTGGGCTTCTCATTGCGGTGGCTTCTCTTGTTGCGGAGCATGGGCTTTAGCTGCTTAGGCTTCAGTAGTTGTGGTGTGTGGGCTCAGTAGTTGTGGCTCGCGGGCTCTAGAGCACAGGTTCAGTAGTTGTGGAGCACACGCTTAGTTGCTCCATGGCATACCATGCTGTCTTGATTACTGTAGCTTTGTAGTATAGTCTGATGACGGGGAGAGTGATGCCTCCAGCTTTGTTCTTTTTTCTCAAGATTGCTTTGGCTTTTTGTGGTCTTTTGTGGTTCCATATGAATTTTTGGATTATTTGTTCTAGTTCTGTGAAAAATGTCATGGGTGTTTTGATAGGGACTGCATTCAGTTTAAATCATGAAAAGATGCTCAACATTGCTGATTATTAGAGAAATAAATGAGAACAACGAGCTGTCACCTCACACCTGTCACAATGGCTATCATCAAAAAGTCTACAAATAACATATGGTGAGGATGTGGAGTAAAGGGAGCCCTTGTATATTTTTGGTGTGAATATAAATTGGTGCAACCATTATGGAAAACAGTATGGAGGTTCTTCAAAAAACAAAAATAGAGCTACCATATGATCCAGTAATTTCACTCCTGGATATATACCCAGAAAAAATTAAAACATTAGTTTGAAAAGGTACACGTGCTCCAATGTTCATAGCAGCACTATTTACAATAACCAAGATGTGGAAGCATCCCACGTGTCCATCAACAGATGAATGGATAAAGAAGATGTGGTGTATGTATGTGTGTGTGTGTATGTGTGTGTGTATATATATATATATATATGATGAATATGTGTGTGTGTATATATGTGTGTGTGCATATATGTACACATATACACACACAGTGGAATATTACTCAACCATGAAAAAGAAGGGAATATTGCAACTTGTAACAACATGGATGGACCTAGAGAATATTATGCTTAGTGAAATAAGTCAGACAGAGAAATAAATATCATATGATATTCCTTATATGTGGAATCTAAAAAATAACACAAATGAATGTATGTACAAAACAGTCACAGATATAGAGAACAAACTAGTGGTTATCAAAATGAAGAGGGAAGGGACAAATTAGGAGTGTGGGATTAGCAGATATAAACTAGTATGTATAAAATAGATAAGTAACAAGGATATATTGTATAGCACAGGGAATTATAGCCATTATCTTGTAATAACTTTGAATGGTGTATAATCTGTAAAAGTTCTGAATCACTGTGCTGTACACCTGAAATGAATATAATATTATAAATCAACTGTAATTTAAAAAAGGAAAGTATATGGGAGAATGTGTGTAGTTTATGTGCAAATACTACACCATTTTATATAAGGGAATTGAACATCCCACGGATTTTGGTATCCGCATGGGTCCTGCAACCAATCCCCTGCGATACTGAGGGATGACTGTCAGTGGCTCATATAAGAAGTCCAGTGTTAATATATAAATGATCTAAAGTCATTAGGGATTGAGAGTCCTTTAGTGATGATGAGCAAGTGTGACTGAAGTACAGAGGGTAAGGAAGAAAGTTAAAGAATTTGAGATTATTGGCTGCTTTGAAAAGGGGAGTGACATGATCATATCTGGATTTTTTAAGATTGGTTACTGCAGGGTAAGGGACAAAGTAGGGAACAGAGAGACAACTTAAAAAGATATTGCAACAACATTGGCGAAAGAGACGTGTTCTACCATGAGAGGTGCCGGGTAGAAACTGCTACAACAAAGTACTATGAAAGGTCAGAAGCAGGCACTTGGACAGATGCTTTCTATGAACTGGGAAAGGAGGAAGGGAATGCTTTGCATGGGAGCAGATGTTTATGATACTCAGACTGATTTACACTGGGGGAGGCAGTCTTGTTGTGAGTAGAGGAAATGCATGAGTAATGATACAAAGACCAGAAAGTACATGGTTCCTTTGTAGTATAATGAATTATCTACTGAGGCTGGAACAATGGTTATGTGGAGAGTTGCGATCAAATAGTGAGACTTGCATGCCAGGATAAGACATTTGGACTTTGTTTTGAAAGCAATAGTGAGCTATCCCAAGGTCATGTGCTCATCTAATTTAATATGAATTTCATTCCATATTTCCCGTTTACTTATACTGACAGTGTCAAAATGGCATCAGATAGGGTAAAAGGTTTGAATGCTATTATATTAAGTTGCTGTTTAAATGTAAGGTGCTGTTGTTATTATCATTCATTTTTATTCTTAGACGTATCATTGTACTTTCACTGTTGTCTGTTGGAGTTTGAAGAACATTTTGGTGGGCGAGAAAAACAAGTGTAGTAAAGTTTTAGTTTGAGTGAGTTTACTTTAATTTCAAAGCATACAAAGAAGATGATGCATGAAAGTTATTTGCTTAAAATGAAAAACACAAAAGCCATTGTGTGGTCTCAAAGCAATTCCAATTACTAGAAAACACAAATTCTTTCTTATTAGCTTAATAGGCCCAAAATCTGTGCTTATGAGAACTCCATTCATTTTCGAAATTGCACAAAGAGATTTTCTCCACATTGCAAACATGAATAAATAATGATTAATGATTGTGCTTTGTTTTCATTTTTAAATCAAATTCACATTTGAGGGAGATGGAAGACTTGCAGCTCCTCAATCCTTGTGATGTATTTGAGTTCTTCAAAAAGTTTGCTGCGCTCCTTTTTACATTTGAATTATATGGTGTACTCAGGGCAGGAATGGTCAGTCTAGCATGAAAAACATGGTTGCAGTAATGACCCCAGGAGAATATTGAGGAGAGATTGCAAAGTAAAATCCCTCCAGGGCTTCCCTGGTGGCGCAGTGGTTGAGAGTCCGCCTGCCGATGCAGGGGACATGGGTTGGGGACACGGGTTCGTGCCCCGGTCCGGGAAGATCCCACATGCCTCGGAGCGGCTGGGCCCGTGATCCATGGCTGCTGAGCCTGCGCGTCCGGAGCCTGTGCTCCGCAACGGGAGAAGCCACAACAGTGAGAGGCCCGCGTACCGCAAGAAACAAAAACAAAAACAAACAAACAAACAAAAAAATCCCTCCAAAACCAATAATCATGAAAGACCATGAAAGCACATAAAGGCAAAGTCTATTATCTTTTCCGGGTAGGCTGTGTATTTTGAAGGTGGTATTTAACTTCTGGCAGGAGTTAAGAGATGATCTCAGGAGTGTTGCGTGAACCATTTAACAGTTGACCATGCATATAGAAAGGGAAAGAAAATTACCATCTGTTATATTCCAACTATGTTTAAGCACTATGCAAGGTTATTTTCATGCTTTGTCTTATAGCATCTCTATATTAATAAGATATTCTTATTTTACAGACATAGGGCCTAAAGTTCATGGATGTTAAGATGTCTGACATTTCACAGCTAGTAAGTTGTAGACCAGTACATAGAACCTACCAGTATTTGATTTCAAATTTCATGCACTTATTATACCGGACTATCTCTTTCCAGAAAGGATGGCCTATCTTTCCCTATGACAGAAAAGAATAAAATACATGGCTTGGTTGTACCAATGGGCCTTTTGAAATGTAACCCAGCTTTATTTAAATTTTATTTATTTTTGTAAAACTTTCTCACATTGAAATTCTCATATTACATTTTTGGATCTTTATTCTTCCAACAACTCTGGAATGTCTCTTTGGGCCTAAGTTTTAAGAACAGGCTGCCTCACGTATTCATTTATCACACTTAGTTGGTACCCTGAAGGATTAATATCTGTGTTGTACTGTATAAAGCAGCCAGCATCTTTGTGTACCACGTGTCTAAGTGCCAGTGTAATAGCCCCTTGGAATTAGTTTACCCAGAATTTTGGATCTTATATTTACATCTAATTTTGTGTATTTGACAGGTGTATTTTTTGTGGTTAGCTGTTAATTCGTAAAATTGGTATCTTCTTTGTGAATTATTAATCATTAAAAGTATAAAAAGATCTCAGGTTGTTTTAAACTTAGTCTTGATCATAAGTAAGCAGAAGTAGGGGAGGTAAATAGATTTTAATCTAATCTAAGTAGCAAATTATTGCTTTGACAAAGATGAAATAACTCAATGATTATAAAATACCTCAAACAATTATGTTTATTGAAAATAAAAATTGAAAAACATGGCTCTACATGTTTAAATATATAGCTTCTTCAAAATAGCAGTGAATTTTCTTTCATAAATTGTAGTAGATATTTTAAGGGAAACAGCTGGTTAGACATCTGATTGATAGGTGTTAGTGAGGTATTCCTTTTTTTTTTTTTTTTTTTTTTTTTTCGGGACGCGGGCCTCTCACCGCTGCGGCCCCTCCCGTTGCGGAGCACAGGC